>NC_086060.1:1520151-1823181 GCF_947568885.1 Cydia strobilella
TACTTAAGTGTGTGTGTGTGTGTGTGTGTGTGTGTGTGTGTGTGTGTGTGTGTGTGTGTGTGTGTGTGTGTGTGTGTGTGTGTGTGTGTGTGTGTGTGTGTGTGTGTGTGTGTGTGTGTGTGTGTGTGTGTGTGTGTGTGTGTGTGTGTGTGTGTGTGTGTGTGTGTGTGTGTGTGTGTGTGTGTGTGTGTGTGTGTGTGTGTGTGTGTGTGTGTGTGTGTGTGTGTGTGTGTGTGTGTGTGTGTGCGCGTGTGTGTGTGTGCGTGTGCGTGTGCGTGCGGGCGTGCGTGTGTGTGTGGAGTTATATTGAATGAAGGAGTCCTTCTACGTCATTGTAATTTAAGGTTCTTATCCATTCAGATACTACTTTCTTGCACTTATATTGTTGTAAAGCATATATGTTAATTTTTTTATTTATTCTATTATACAAATGTGGTGATAGTTTGCTGAATTGGTACATAGCAAACCGAGATTGACTGCGAGTGACAGGAGCAACGTTATAATTACGCCTTCCGTTTAATGATTGAGTGTTATATGGTAGGGACTCAGTTTGAGGTCCTGAATGTTTAGCTGGTAGAGTCGCCATAAGATAAATCGGAGCGGCCGAGCTCAATATCTCAACACGCACTCTAACGCCTTGACAATAGAGGCGTGTTCAGATATTTGTGAGCACCTTGACCGCATCGATATATCTGATGGCGACTGTACAATCATTATCAATAGTAGCGGATATAACAACGAGTAGCTAGCCACCCTCGAATAAGGTACCTAATTTCGTATGTAGGATAATTCCGAAAAGATGAAAATATTGAAAATCACCCGAAATTCCATCATAATAAGACTCCCTGTTCGGAATAATCCGACGGTTTTCGACATTCGGAATTACGAATACACCGTAGAGATGTCTCTAGTTCGCGTTTTTTTTTGTTTTTTACAGATAAATTTTACGAGTTTCCTATACTACGAACTATAATGTCTGTCAGTAGGTATGTCTAAATCAAGTTCCATATAGTGGCAGTGTCGCAGCCAAAAAAGCGTTTTTCACCGCGTTATTACAGAAACAAATCACAAGAATTGTCAATATCTGTAAAACAAGACCGATTTCAGAAAACTTTGTATGACTTTTTATTCTCTAAATACACCTTTAAAATCTGTCTGGTTATTCGAGCCCACGGCATAGCTACACTCTATACTCAAGACACAAAATAAGTAATAGTGCTAAAGAGCGGCATGCAGTTGGGAAAGACGGCAATTATTGGAACACGTTTCGCACGGACGGAACGGCCGCTTCCGAGAGACGCAACAGCACCAACAAAAACTTAATTACATAAATCGATGTGTTCGCACTTGCCTGTGGTAACCCGTTCTAAGCATATTTTAATATCGACGGATATTTTGACATTTTAGAGACTATTTCCGTCAGGATGGGTGCGAGCGAGGTCACAGAATAAGTAATAGTATTATCATACAGAACGGCCACGCACCGCCCCGCCCCTACTCGAATTACCTCGCCCCGCGAAAGCAGATTGACGGCCGTTTGCCGGCCGCTCAGTACTATTTTTAAGCAACTTACTCACACTACGACGCATGACGCGTGTACAGACACAGACAGTGCCGTTCACACATAGAAACGCAAGTAATTTTTTATGTAAAGCCTTAAAATATGATAAAAATCTTTGTAAACAAACGTGTTCTATAAATTCCTTTTTTTAAATCAATAAGTACCTACTGACTTCTGCCCTCGACTTCGTCGTTCCAATAATGATGATGATTGTATTGATAAAAAGTAAAAACTATCCTGTGTCCTTCCATGGGCCTGAAACTATCTCCATACCAAATTTCATCTTAATTGAAGGAGTAACAGACAGACAGACAAAAATGACTAGCATCTATAATAGGGGTTGTGTTGATCTTGATCGCGCTTAGGTCAATTCTAGTTTTAGTTATTCGATCTGTTTCCAATATGATACTGATCTGCCAGTGTCACATTCATTCATTCTTTTAATTTAAAATTATGGCTCAGTCCAGTGGGACTATTTCGCCAGTATCAAGGTCTTAGGAGCTTTAAATACGACTAAAATTGTACGGTGATTTTACTAGCCCTTGTAAAGCGATAGCTGGACTTTACAAGAAGCATGTGGGCTACCGGCCGTTGACTCCAAAATGGTGGTTGAACGCGCTTCAAGATTAATTCTCCATTCACTGCACACTACCACATTAGTTTTCACATCACCAATTCGAAAAAGGGCTTTTTCTTCCCTGCTAGGAGGGATCAAAGTGGCACTTATCTTCCCTGCTAGGAGGGATCAAAATAACACTTTTCTGTTCTGTATACAATTTTGTAATTTTTTTGCACATTACTTTTTCAACTTAAATAATATTTTTTCCCCTCACTAGCTCGGAAAGTTGTCGTTTATCCTTCAATACAAGCGGGGAAAAACGCGTTTTATCCACTAGTGGGGAAAGTAATTTGACCTTGGATGGAGCGTGTTTAAGTAGCTTGACAGATAACAAAACGTAGAACGCTCATGATAATGGTTCGTTCGATATTAATTATCATTAAATAAATGGTTTGAGAATCTAATAAAAAATACCAAATTTAGCTTTATTTAATGATTTTAAGTCATAAGCCTTAAAATTCCATAAGAAACGTTAGATTTTTATAATGATGTTAAATATAATTCTGAACGCACAAGTTGAGTTGATGCAATTTCAAAACGCATCGTTGACATTTCATACATCAGAACAGAAATGTCAACATTGTCAACAAAATTTTTACTGTTCTTCTCACCGACTCACGTAAAAATCAGAATTTCTAGTGTTTTCTGTTATAATATCGTAAAAAAATTAGTGATTCCAGTGATGAAGATGATCTAACGCCTGTGGATGTTGCACTTTCCTCGCTATAGTGAGGGGAAAAGTTTTGTGTTACACACGGGTGCAAATGTATTTTACTTCTCGTGTGTTAAAACACTCGCTACGCTCAGGATTCTATTTTAGAACCACTCGCTTCGCTCGTGGTTCAACTATAGAATCCTTTCGCTTGCTCATGTTTCAATTCCACACTCGCGGGTAAAATACAACTTTGCACCCTTGTATAACAAATAACTATTAAACATCATAATAACCTCATAGGTGATGTGAAAAGCAGTATGTGTCACGTGGTAGCAAAGTTTTTTTCATCTTGGGCGTAACACACCTTTACTCTATATTATTTGATCCTGCCGCTCCTGATTACCTTAAATCTAAATTCAATTTTGTAGCACCACGTCCCGGTTGCGAGTTGCGTACATCTCGAAGTCTGAAACTGACCATTCCCCATCACCGCACTGGCTTTGTTTCCAACTCTTTCGCCCTTCAGGCAATTCGTCTTTGGAACGATCTCCCTCTTCCTTTAAGGCAAGCACAGAGCAAATTTTCTTTTAAAAGAAAATTACGTAAGCACTGTATTGTTTGTATATATGTAGGTATATATTGTTATTATTCTTATATGTGTAAGTGTATAAACAAAATATATATTGTTTAGAATAATTTGATTTGTGTTTCATATTTCCTCTCGCTTTCTACAATCCTTCACTAACTACACGTTTCTGTTTGACCCAATGGTTGACTGGTAGAGAATGCCTTAAGGCATTAAGTCCGCCTTTTGTACAATTTTATATCGTGCAATAAAGTTTAAATAAATAAATAAACACACTTGAATCCCTCACTACGCTCCCCTTGCCGTAAATATGTCATTTCGCTCCCTTGTGACACAATCTACTATCTGTATAGTAAGCTATCGATGGAATTAATCAAGAGGCTAACTATCAACATGGCGCCACAGAATAACTTAGTACTACCGTATGGCGCTCGAAACTGGAAGCCTCAGTGTCACATTCACAAGTGACATTTCTTCAACCAAAAACGTTACCTTTGACACTGACAGATCAGTATTATATCGGAAGCAGATCGAATAACTGAAACTTGAATTGGCCTATAGGATTAAAAAAACAATACGTATTTTTTCAACTGTTAGGTTAAATTTATAGGCGATACTTAAATAAATTCTAGTTCGTATCATTTAATTACAGCTTGACCATTAAATTGTAAACGTCTAGAAAAAGTCTCTAATGACACTTTTACCGACATCATAATGATATTAAATTTTCCGCTCATTAATGTTAAACTTGCTAATTATTTATGGTATTATAATTTCCTTTCGCATATTAATATGAAATGGTCTAATTTGCGGTTATACTTGACGTATTACACTTTTTATTACTGTAATTGGTTGGCGTTTTTGTCCATACAAATTATACTTATTTCAAAATTACTGCCTTTACATTGTCAGTGTCGTAATTCATACAGGATGGTTAAAAAATAAGTGCATTCCCGTTGCCAGGGAGGTTTTGGGATTATACTGAGCAACTTTTACTATGAGACCAATCTCCCTCCGGAGTTCCGGACCAGCCAAAATGTATAAAATAGTCCAATTTTCGCGATTTCGGCGGTGGGCCCCTGGGCCCATAGTAAAAGCTGCGTAGTGTAATTCCGAAACCTCCCTGGTAAAGGGTATGCATTAATTTTTTAGCCACCGCCACCGTGTATAACATTTATAAAAAATCTAACGAAGAAGAAGAAGAACGAGCATAGCTATCGTTAATACAGGTACATCAAATTGCATTTTTTTCTACAATGGTAATATTCAGGGAGGAAAATGGGGACTACGTTTGTATATAGAAGAGGGTCGTAATATTACCTCTTAACATCACATACGTTGAAATGGGTTTATGGTTTTGCCAGCCATAGATTCTGCTATAGAGTATTCAATTCTATAGGTATCAAAGGTAAAATATATGTATCTACATGTCTTGTCGATGGTTTCTCAGCCATAGAGCCTAGAGCGGGGCCATTGCCCTCCGGCTCTGGAATGCTGCGGTGCATCTCGATACTTTCTTTTTTTATATGCACTTGCTTCCTGTTTGACAGGTTTTTAACTTCAAATTCAATATAGATGGTAGGTAGGTAATGTAAGAATCGAAAGATCGCCTTTGTCACGTGATAAAGATAAGATAAAGCGTGGTGTCTGTACATCTAACTTGGCCACAGAAATATATTGCGTTTATTATCTAATATGTCATTGAAAATGACAGGTCCTTTTGCACTTTGTCTCTCCAGATTGTTTCACAGTTTGGCGAACATTAGATTAAGGTACTTATATATAATGTTATAATTTTTGTTACATTTTCAATAATAAAAAAAAGATCGTCTTTATGATCGAGAATATTGAGATGCTCTGTGAGTGATGTCAAAAATAAGAATAACATCATAAATCAGTCAAAATCACTATCACTACATAGTATAAAAACAAAGTCGCTTTCCGCTCTGTATGTATGTCTGTCCCTATGCATGCTTAGATCTTTAAAACTAGGCAACGGATTTAGATGCGGTTTTTTTTAATAGATAGAGTGACTCAAGAGGAAGGTTTATATGTATAATTTGTAAAGGTTTTGTGTAAATTAGTTGAACTACCCGTGCGGAGCCAGGGCGGGTCGCTAGTTCATTATACATTCGAACTAGGACAGAGGTCGAAAGCTCGAAAACGGGGCCTAGTCAAATTGACAATCGTACATCGACAAATGTTAAACGAACAAAAAATTAATCGGAATGACAGATGCTACAAAAAGTCGCGATATTAATAAATAATGACGTTGGATTTTTTTATAATATTGTCTTCGGTTACCGCGATAGTTACTCAATGAAATAAAACTATGAAACCGGATTACTTATATCATTATGAGTAGGTATAATAGTATAGGCTTGTGTAGTACATGTTACTAAAATCAAAAAGACACGATTCCCTCCACTGTAGCACTGTACTAGACCGAACTATTCCCTAATGATTCTGCTCTTATTACGTTTTAGTACACTACACGCTAACGAAACAGAATGGGAGCGAGGACCGAGGAGTAACAATTGACAGCAAAGCGATCCGAGTGATCCGACTCATCCGACCGAACTAAAACTAAACGTCGACTCTCTCTGTGTACTACTGTACTAAAAGACCGAACTAGTACAGTTGTGAGATTGTACTTTGATAGCGATCTTTTCAGTGAACAAGCATGCACAACTCTATAATAATAGTATTAGTTTTTCAATTACATGTCAATTCAAATGTATTATGCTGTTACCTACTGTAAGTATCTTACCGTCGCCACTCCAGCGTCTCCAGCGGTGTCACATGCGGGATGCCTTGAGGGCATGCCTTCTTCACACAGCACACAGATCACATCTTACTTTAACCGATGACGAACAGGTGAAAGGGGTTATGTAACCGGACGGGTTTTAACTGGGACGTGTGCACAAATACATAACTACTGTATTCATAAATAAGTGACGTCAAAATTCGAAGAAAAATACCAATGAAAATGGGACACCATAAAGTGACGTTTAATTATTTAAGTGCTATTAATAAGATCACTATCACCGGTTAAATACGTGCCGTAGAAAAGAAAAGTAGGCAAACAGCCGGACATACCGAAATAAAGCAAACATTTATATAACTCCGTATAAGGCTGAGAACGCACTGCGATTATTTTTTTGCGGTTTCAGAACCGCAACAAGTGTAACGTACGGCATACTGAAACCGTAAGAAGTTAATCGCAGTGCGTTCTAACTATTCTAAGCCTAAGATGGATACAGTCTTGCAAACATTTATCCATATATGTGACGTTTTCAACTAAAAGGTACCACATTGTCGGTTGTCAATAAGGTTGATTTCAAATGGAAGCTATATGGAAATACTCGTAGCGCCGTATTGACAACCGACAATTAGTACCCTTTTGGTTAAGAATGGCACATATAAATATATTTTATGGTATTTTTAACCATTTTCATTTTTAGTTTAAATCGTTGTGTCGATAGATGGCAGTGAATTTACTGTGGCTACAAAATTTACTATGACAGTACCCCTCTATCCTATATATCTACTTTGCCGAAAGTGTATATTTTTGAGCTAAAACGGAGACGCTTCGCGCCAGCAGTAAAGTAGTCAGTGGCTATTCTATTCGAAAATTCTTAAGGGGCCCACTGACTATCAGTCCGCCGGACGATATTGGCCTGTCCGTTAGAACAAAAATTTGACAGTTCCGAAGAACTGACAGGCCGATATCGTCCGGCGGACTGATAGTCAGTGGGCCCCTTTAAGTGGTTCTATAAATGATATCATATAGGTGCATGGTGCATACCTGGCATACATACTCTCATCTCATTTATGCATACTTATCTATTTATTGTTCGTCCCTGTGTATTGTCCTTTGTGTTTGTATGACTCAATTTCTATTTCTCTATTCTATAGTAATTTAAATGGATTTTTTTCTTATTTACTAATAATGCATGTTAATTATAAGATGAAGTTTTGAAAAGATGTCCCGCCGAGTTTGTTGAAGGTCCCATATTGGGATACCCTCCTCCAATTGAGGGGGATTTAAATCTTCTCGGGGCAGAGGTGTAGGGTTAGAGCCGGCGTAGCTTTATTTGACGTTCATAACCGCATTGTAATATGCCTACTTGAATAATAAACTATCTTTCTTTATTTATCTAATATTAAAAATCAACAATAACCGGGTAGGGTAGGTACCTAAAAATAGCCATTCATACAGGTCTATTCGAACGTAGGTACATTGACATCAGAATGATATTTTATTTTGAATCATGTTATAAGTTATCATGCGTCTCGCCCGCGCCAATACAAGACGGAAGTACGAGCGAAATGCACGATAACGAATCTTAATAGATATCATTCTGATATCAGTGCACATACGTTCGAATTGGCCTGTTAGTTTAAAATCCTCAAATATTTATATTTAATAAACTTTGCGTGATATACATAAACACTGGTAAATATATATGTAATAGTTATTTACCATACGAAGTAAATTCAACTTTAAGACACTAGCATATGATGTATTTTTGTATTTTGCCAAAATTAAGACGTATATCGAAACAACCTTTTTCTTTGCATTTACAACCTTATTAAGTAGCCTTTAGGTATATTTTGCCTGTAGGTACCGTGCATGAATATGTAAACCACGTGCGTGATATGTAAACCACGTTATTTGCTGAAGATATCTCAAATTGCTCGTTGGAAGAATGTAGTATCTACATGTATGACAGGAGTAATGAAACTGAAACGAATTACACGCGAAAATCAGTCTGTAAACTATATAACTATTAAATTAAAATAAAATAAATAAACCTACGCTATAGATACCTATCGTAGACACCGACTCTCCCTTTAATATCTCACGTCCAGTAGCATATGAGTATTAGCATCCGTCCTAAAATCTGCCGAAGAAGAGAAAGAATCAATCAATCTTTAAGTAGTATGGCTCCATCGATACTGTCGATGATTTCGCCAACGTCAAAGTGGGATCCACGTGGGATCGAATTAATATTTCTTGATTTTCTTCAGCCAGTGTACGGTAAATAAAATTATGGGCCTCTAGGGCTCTAGCCAGACACGGTTAGAGGTAGAAATACCAAATGCTCTTAGAGCACGACGTTGTTCGGTAGTTATTGTTGTTATTGTCTCGTAAAACAGATAGCTGGATTTTACGAGAAGCACGTGGACTAACGGCCGTTGACTCCAAAATGGTGGTTAAACACGCTTTGAGAATAATTCTCCATTCACTGCACACTACCAAATTATATTACTGTATAATAAAGCTATCGATATTACACTTTAAACAATTTTAATGAGCAACAAACAAAGGAATTAATCACGAGGCTACTATCAAGATGGCGTTCGAACCGGAAGTCAAGAGAAAGAAAGAAAAAACTCGGAATGCCTGTGAAAAGCGTCACGCAATTGTCACTCCCCTCGTCACATCCGTCGATGGAGTCTTATGCCATCAAAATGCCAAAAATGCCTTCATGTTGGAAAAGGGTTGATACTCTTCAGTCCTGTGTGGCTACAGTGACTTACGCCACTGTTCCACTAAAGTTAGGTTACGCGCTTGCACATTTATGCATCGTGTGGCTTGCAGCATGCAATATGCGGCTAAAATTGCATAGCTATCTATGCAAGATGGAGTCCCGACTTAAGAGGGGGCGTAAAGCCAGGAAATTAGTCGAACAAAACATAGGTATGACCATGTATGACGCGCCGCGCGCCGCGCAAAAATTACGACGGCAGGTACGTAGATATAGCCCTCGCGCGGGTTCTAACATTTATTTATGCATGAAGCGGCGGAGGGGTTGGTCGCATCTAATATGTTTTTGTTTTTTGTTTTGTAATTTTAATTTAATTTAATTTTAGTTTAGTTTTCCTTTCCTTTTAATAATATTCTAACATAGTTCTTAAGTAAAGTGTTACTAACCATATTATGAAACCTATGTTTTTTGAATTAAATGTTTTTTTTAACTAATAACTTAAATAAAAAATATTTTTTAGACTATTATTCTTTATTAAATTTGATCCTTAATTATTATTATTGATCGTTTTGTGAATGTATTTTATTTTGACATGTAAAATATAATGTACATTTTCGATGAGAAATAAATGAATCTAATTTAAATCTAATCTAATCTGACTCAAAAAATATACTTGTGTTTAAAACTATGCTCGTCATGTCCCTAGGCTATAAAAATTAATTCATTAGCTGTTTTATAATAAAATTTTACAGTAGGTATATCTGGGGCTCCATTACGACACGACACCCTGTGTTATAATAAGCACATTACGTAACTACGTCGAAAATTTAAATGGCCATATATACTGTAATAGTACATTACGATACAAGTGCGAAAAATAGGAAATTCGAAACGAGTGGTGATAAATTAAAACACGATCAAAGGCAGTGTTTTTAAATCAACACGAGTTGCGAATTACCTATTCGCACATGTATCGTACAACGTTTTACAGTACATATGATCCATTTAATTTTCGAAATAGTTACGTAATGTGCTAATTATCGCACTAGTGCGGTAAAGTAGCGCCACTCGTTGCGATTTTCGCACTCGTATCGTAAATAACGAATCCTACTGTGGTATGCGGTTAACGATATATGTAGATACCATTGAAATGAAAGGAATTCGTTCTTTTCTTAATTGAACCAACTTTTAGAGTGTGCTTGCAAATATAATCTACATATTAGCAAAGATAGATATAACTCCGTAATAGATGGATACAGTCTAAGGAAAAAACGTGCCTCGAAAATTAAGAAAATTTGATTCTCGTTCAGAGGGCGCTACTAGTTTTGGCCTACAGTCGTATAGATGGCGTTGACGGTTTCGTTTTTTATTTAACAATTTTAACGCATATCAGTGAAAGAACATGGGTCAAAATCATAAAAATAATTAATGCAAATAAAAAAAAAACATTTATCTATATTTAAATACATTCTATCGTATTTTTATAAATCTTATTTTTAGTTTTAAAGTGTGTCGACAGATGGCAGTGAATTTACTGGGGTTACAAAATTTACTATGACAGTACCGCTCTAGTATAAGTTACTCTATGATATTAGTTTCCGTGTGTATTTTTTCATGAAACTTGCCTTTGTAAAAACGTATAAAAGTGCAATATAAAACATACGATTTTGCAGTAGCCATATACTTAAGTTAAGCGTAATCAGGTAACAGACAGACAGTTACTTACTTTCACATTTGTAATATGAGTAGGGATTTCATCATTTACGAAGTCAGAAGTCTGTATAAAACCGGCTCACCGTAGTCATTACCGGCGACCTCCGTAATTGGTGACATTACACCCTCAAGGGCAGAACGCAACGTCTGATCTTTTTATGGAAAGACAGAGATGAGAAATATAATAATAAATAAGTACATAACTTGATAATTTTTGTATTTTATGGGCCGATTTTTATTTCGTTGTAGTTTTTTCGTCAGAATTTTATAAAAAATAATACTACTTATTATATTTTATCTATAAGATATTTTTTTCTCCAGTTTAGTGAAACTATGTTTATAAGTAAGGAGCGAATAACATGTTTCATACAAATTTTTAAAAGCTTACTCTTATAATAACGTAAAAATCGAAAATAATCTAATGTGATTAAAATACATTAAATTACGTAAAAATATTTTCATTTCTCAGCTCTGAAAGTGTGTCATTGTTGCTCTACTAGGTGTGCAGAAACTGATACGTTTATGCACTAGAGCGTTTTATATTCCAAGTAGTTTTTTTTATTTTTTTAGGATAAGCAATTAAATTTTAGTTTTGAATGAATTTGTTGGAGAATTTTGATTCTGATATTTAGCTCTCCATAAACAACGATACTTTTACCTAAATTGTTAATTGAAATTACCCTTAACGGCCCGGCCACGACATCGCGTGGCGGCGGCAGCGGCGAGCGGCGGCTATAGGTGGGAACGAAAGGTCCGATCGCTGTGTCTCGCTCCAACCTATGGCCGCCGCTCGCCGCTGCCGCCGCCGCGCGATGTCGTGGCCAGGCCGGAAGAAGTACCTACTATGTAAGTTTATACTTAATTACTCATTATAACTACTAGTGGAATCAGTAATAAAAACTATTTATCTGCTGAAATAAGTGGGTTTTAATATCGTTTTCTTACAAAAGCGTCCTTACAGTTTTTACTATTTTCTCTATCTAATGTTTGACATAAGCGTTTTGTTATTTCTCATATCAGTGGCGTTTTGTTCAATCAACAGTTTTAGGTATGCTAAGATATAATACTACAGACATTAACTGGTATTAATCAACTATTAAATATTAACAATACTTATAACCATGTTGATAATGTTTTATAAAACATTAAATTACAATAATACCATAAACTCTTTAGGTACTCAACGTCAGAGAGCTATATATGTCTATCTCACTTTACTACTTTAGGCTCGGTGTAGGCTGTCAAGCCTACAACTAAACCAGTCTATATTACTAATAGGAACAGTCTTAGGAAATATCTAACAGTCGGCCTTCCTGATAAAAATTTGTTTGTCCCTAAACAAAATACTAACAATGAACTAAAAAAAAAAAAAAAAAAATAACAATAATTTTAGTTACACAAATGTGAAACAATTTTCACGTTCATTAAGATGTGAAATATGCCAACCCATTGCAGTCAGTCATATTTACCATACTATGCGTAAAGTTAATAATACTAATTCATTAGGATGTGAAATATGCCAACCCATTGCAGTCAGTCATATTTCCCATACTATGAATTCATTAAGATGTGAAATATGCCAACCCATTGCAGTCAGTCATATTTCCCATCCTATGCGTAAAGTTAATAATACTAATTCATTAAGATGTGAAATATGCCGACCCATTGCAGTCAGTCATATTTCCCATTCTATGAATTCATTAAGATGTGAAATATGCCAACCCATTGCAGTCAGTCATATTTCCCATCCTATGCGTAAAGTTAATAATGCTAATTCATTAAGATGTGAAATATGCCGACCCATTGCAGTCAGTCATATTTCCCATACTATGAATTCATTAAGATGTGAAATATGCCAACCCATTGCAGTCAGTCATATTTCCCATCCTATGCATAAAGTTAATAATACTAATTCATTAAGATGTGAAATATGCCAACCCATTGCAGTCAGTCATATTTCCCATATTATGAATTCATTAAGATGTGAAATATGCCAACCCATTGCAGTCAGTCATATTTCCCATCCTATGCGTAAAGTTAATAATACTAATACCGCACTATGAGCTTCTCAATTGGTTCTATCCACCCACGACTTCCAGCCCCAGCTGCTCTATGGACTTCACCAGTTCACAATTGATCTGGTCACCCAACGCTTACAGCAGGAACTGCACCGTGGACTTCATCAGTTCACAATTGATCTGGCCACCCAACACTTACAGCCTTAACTGTTACAAGTAACACACAGTCATCACATTCATAACATTTTTTTTTTTATATACTAAAATTAATTAACATGTCCGAGACCAGCCTTAATTTCTAGTTATATTCAATTGAAATATTGCAAATTACTAGCATAACTATCAAATGCTACACTTATACTTTTGATTGTAAAAGGCAATATTATTTTCACAACAATTATTTCTTATCACTTTCGCTATCCGTTTCCGAACTAGCATTTTGTATGTGTGCACTGATCCAAGGCTGTATCTGATCTACTGCCCATACATTACGGTAATTCTTTTTCCCTATAGTTGAACCAGGAATACTAGACACTTCATATCTATCGTTTTCAAGAACTTTAGTCACTCGATAAGGTCCTGAAAATAGAGGTAAGAGTTTTTTACTTTGGCCTTCACTTTGCGCAACTTGTTTTCTTATTTTTACTAGATCACCTACAGAATAAGTATTTGGTTCTTTACGAGTCTTATCAAACCTTTTCTTTTGTTGTTCCTGATCCTTCTGTATATGTTTGCTAATGTCTTCCCTAACATCTCCAACATCATCACACTGGGTTCTAGTATTTGCAAACACATCATCGAACATATTCTCACCGCCATGAAACATATTTTGTCCAAAAAGAGCTTCCGCCGGGGTTTTACCAATACCCTTATTTAAAGTATTGTTAAGACCCCATTGAATCTTACCTAATTCTATATCCCATTTGTTTTCTCCGTGAATCTCTGCATACGCACAAAGCGAACTTAACACCGTGCGATTATAGCGCTCTACCTGTCCATTTGCACGAGGCGACGCGACTGCATTTAATATGTGCCTTATATTTTCCTTATCACAAAATTTTCTGAATTCTTCAGAGGTAAAAGAAGTTCCCCTATCTGATATAAGTCTTTTAGGGAAACAAAAGGTCGTAAATATATCCTGTAACGCGGCAATAGTAGGCGTCGATTTTAGACTACGCAAGGGTTTCAAAAAGCAATACTTGGTGAATCCGTCAACTACCAAAAGTAAATAGCAATACCCGCGAGTACTTTTCACAAATGGGCCTAAGTGATCAATGTGCACTGTATGGAAAGGTTTTTCAATTTTAGGGATGGGATGAAGATATCCCTCTTTTTTTCCAGACGGAGCTTTTCCATAAGCACACGCGACACAAGATTTAACATATTTTGACACAAATCTTTTCATTTTCGTGAACCAAAAATCCTTCTTAATTTTAGATAATGTTTTCTCCACAGAAAAATGACCTATGTCGTCATGATTTTGTTTGCATATTTGCCAACGGGCTCCTTTTGGAACGACCCATTTTAATTCATTGTCACCAACCTTCCTGTATAATTTGTTGTCTTTGACAATGAAGTTTTGTTTAATATCAACAATATCATTATATTTTGCATCTTCTAAAACTTCACGAATGTGACAGATTTTCGGGTCTGTTAATTGCAAACTTAAAAGCCAATCCTCGGTAGTAATAAATAGTACTCGAGGAGCCTCGTATGAACCGTCAGATGCAGGATCTATATCAATAGGATTTCGACTAAGTGCATCGACATGAGCCATAGAATGATTAGGACGATAGATGATGTCACAGTCGTACTCTTGAAGAGTTAGCCACCAACGGGCTATTCGCGGCAAGATATCACGCTTAGAAAATGTTGCTCTTAACGCATTGCAATCAGTGACTATAGTAAATTTAGTTCCAAGAAGATAAACTCTGAACCTACTTAGTGATGTTACCACAGCCAGCGTTTCTAGATCGTATGCATGAAATTTTTGTTCATCTATGGTAGTTTTTCTGCTATAATATGCCACAGGTTTAAAAGGAGCATCATCAGATTCCTTTTGAAAAAGTATTCCTGCTAGGCCGATTTTGCTAGCATCCGTGTGTAATTGAGTTTCACTTCTTGGATTATAAATTGCCAAAATTGGACGTTCAATTAGTTTTTCTTTTAGAACATTAAAAGCATCATTTTGGAGTTCAGTCCACAACCACGAACAGTCTTTTCTTGTCAAGTCAGTCAATGGTTTAGCAATTAGAGAAAAGTTTTTAATAAATTTCCTGAAATAACTGGCCAGACCTATAAATTGTCGAACTTCATGAACATTTCTCGGAGTTGGAAATTTCTCTACGGCCTGAATCTTGGATTTGCCTGGTCTGACACCCTCACTAGAGATTTCGTATCCTAGGTATTCTATAGTCGTTTGGAAGAAACTACATTTTGTGATATTAAGTGTGAAATTTGCTTCATCCATTAGTTTAAAGGTTGACTCTAGTTTATCAATTCCCTCCTCAAAATTTTTTGAAACTATTATGACATCATCCATATATGCTAACGCTGGTTTGTTTCCATGTCCACAGTTTGTACCAGACAACGCCAACGCTTTAGACATGGTCCGCTGAAAAACTGACGGTGCATTTGCTAGGCCAAACGGCATCCTTTTAAACTGGAATAGCCCATCCGGGGTAACAAAAGCTGTTAAATGTCTGCAGTCGGGTTTAATAGGTATCTGATAGTATCCGCTAACCAGATCTAAGGTACAAAAATATCGACTACCACTTAATTGATCAATTTGATCTTCGATGAGTGGCAGTGGAAAATGGTCTTTCACAGTCCGTTTATTTAAAGCTCGATAGTCAACACAAAGACGATGCCCACCCGTTTTTTTTGTCACTAATAATATTGGGCTAGCGTAATCGGAAGAAGATTCTTCTACAATATCATTTTGAATAAGTTCATTAACCATGGTTTGTACTGTTTCACGTTGTGTGCAACTCAACCTGTATGGTCGGTATACTACCGGTGTATTGTCAATAAGCTTGATGTCCATTTCAGCTAGATTGGTACAACCTAATTCGGAGAGGTTTTGAGCAAAAGTACCGCGGTATTTCTGTATGAGATTATGAAGCTGATTTTTTTTTGTTTCGTCTAAGTCCGGGTTAACATTTATTTCATCGCGTTCAATTTGTTTGGAGTCTACTCGAATTCTATAACACTTCACAGAATCATTATCTTTTGGCACCTCACTTTTACATAACTCAGCTCGGGCCAAAAGAGACCCTTTTTTCACAGGTAAAGATTTAGAGGTAGGAGATACTAATATATTACATTGATTGTTAAGTACATTATAAACACCCTCATGAATGTAATATTCGCTTCCAGGTCCGTTATAACGATAACGTCCTGACACAAATAAATCACCTTCTGTCAGATCACGCGTATGACATTTAACATTACCAGTTCCGTTAAGTGTAATGTCATCATTCGCATATAATTTTACGATGCAATTTATGTCATGATCAATTTTGGACAAATCTGATGGCATGTCACGGTTTAGTAATTCCAGAGACGTGCTGGATTTTATAACTAATACATGTGGTAATTCTGTAAAATCATGCCCAACTAGAATAGGCACATGTAACTCTTTTAGAGGCACTACTAATGCAGTAATGAATGCCTCCACTTGGTTAATTCTTAACAGGATTTTAGTTTTACCAACTACTGTTAAACAGGTCTCGTCAACCCATTTAATGTTAGGAATGCAATCCTTTTCAACAATTAGATTGTGTGTGTCGACAAAGTCTTCTCTTATTAGTGTACATTCACTGCCAAAGTCAATAAAACACAAAGTGCCACTAGTAGAATTGTTGATGTGTGCTAATTTATAATATTTAGAACTACTTTGAGAAGGGTTTGTCGACTCAACTGCACACACTCGTTTATCTGAATTTGTAACATTTTTTGTTTTACTACTTGAAAAACAATTTTCAGCTTTATGACCAACTCTACTACATTTTTCACACTTGATTAATGTCTTTGGACAGTTTATTGCCAGATGTCCTGGCTCTTTGCAATTATAGCATATTGACTTCTTTTTACACTGACTTGTATGATAACCCACTTGGTTACATTTTGCACATGGAACGTTACTACTGCTAGAAGGAACAGATTTATTTTTAAATAACCTAGACTCCCTATTATCACGATTCATTTCTTTCAGGTACTTCAATAATTGCTCGGGTTGTGCAAACCGAGCTGAGGTAGCACTAGCCCGAATGGTCCTATCGTCGAGTCCATGAATTAAACAATCCACCGCCTTTTTGTTTGTAATTTCACATGCATTTATTAAAGCCATTTTTGAATAATAATAATCATCTAATGTTTCATTCGTCTTAAGCCTTCTGTCTAACATTTCACTCAATAAAGAACCATAATTAACATCAGACGGGAAAGCATTTTTTAATTGTTGTTGCCACTCTGGCCAAGTATAATTTACTGTTAATAAAGTTTCATACCAAAGCTTAGCATGACCAACTAATCTAGGCAATGCATAAAAGGAAGTTTGCCTATCAGACCAGCCATAAATCAGCGCACACTCATTAACCTTAGAAATCCAATTTTCTATTTTATGACTTTTAATTGAAGGATTAAATTCGGGAACTATATTTTTATCACATTGAATCTTATTTTGCTCCGGTTTTACGACATTGTTCATAAACTTCATAAAATCTTGGAAAGTAAACTGACCTGATGCATTCGGCACACTTTGCTCAGCATTGATGTTGCTTGTACCTTCCTGGACAGGTTGATCCTGATGTTCAGGTGTATAGATTGGCCATGCTGGTACAATAGCCCGTGTTGATACACCACCTTCTACAAGCTGCATTGAGTGGCTTGTGTTCGACGATCCTAAATCCGGACATGTCATATCCTGCATACCTGGTTGCACTGGTGTTACCTCTGGATATGTATGTTGAATCGTTGGTGGAGTTTGCATAGGTAAAGATGTGTCTTCTATCATGTTACTATGGTAAGTGACTGTCCTTCTTTCAGGAACTGTAGAGTAGCCACAGTTATTAGCAGATGCAAACTGAATATCTCTAGCATTCTGTTGCTCTACACCTGGAGTTTTTAATTCTCTAGCATGTGTATCTTCTCTATGTACTTGCACTTGAATAGTTTCACGTGTCGGAGGACTTCGAGTAGGTGTATGTAAAAAACTCAAATTCGATGATCGTTGTCTTTGGGGCGTCTCACTCCTTTTCCGATTATCGTTGTTTCTTCGGTGTACTTTCTTAGTCTCTGTTGTATTTCTACGTAGTTTCCTATATGCCGTACGTAAACGTGATCTATCTCTATACACAACTTCTTTTGACGAATCTGTATCGAAGGCGGAACTCGACGTAGTTCGATGACTTCTACAATTCTTGTCAAACTTTTGACGAGATTTTCGGCTTTCCGAAGTGATTCTTCGATGACTTTTGGATTTAGAACGTTGGCGTGAACGACTTCTTCGAGAGGACTGCACGTTTTCATCAGTCACACTGGATGTATTAGATTTAGATCTTGCTCGATTACGCTCACGTTTACGCCGTTTACGATCGCGTTTTTTCTTCATTTTTAAATGTTCTGACCACTTCTGATTATAACTACTAGTGGAATCAGTAATAAAAACTATTTATCTGCTGAAATAAGTGGGTTTTAATATCGTTTTCTTACAAAAGCGTCCTTACAGTTTTTACTATTTTCTCTATCTAATGTTTGACATAAGCGTTTTGTTATTTCTCATATCAGTGGCGTTTTGTTCAATCAACAGTTTTAGGTATGCTAAGATATAATACTACAGACATTAACTGGTATTAATCAACTATTAAATATTAACAATACTTATAACCATGTTGATAATGTTTTATAAAACATTAAATTACAATAATACCATAAACTCTTTAGGTACTCAACGTCAGAGAGCTATATATGTCTATCTCACTTTACTACTTTAGGCTCGGTGTAGGCTGTCAAGCCTACAACTAAACCAGTCTATATTACTAATAGGAACAGTCTTAGGAAATATCTAACACTCATGTTTTTTTAACACACATGTATAATATAATATAAATATTTTACTTTCTTCGTATTCGAAATGAAAAGTAGTGTTTAACTCGGGTGAAAGGCACCATTTCAGTCTCGGACTATTGGTGCTCTCACTGCGTTCGAGCCGTTCGAGCGCCAAACTACCTCGACAGAGATGGGTGCCTTTCATCCCTTGGTTAACAATCTTACTTACTTACTCCTCTGGCGCAGCGACCCAAAGTGTGTCTTGGCCTCCAACACGACAGTTCGCCACTGATCCCGGTCCTGTGCAGTTTCTCGCCAGTCTTGGACCTGGAGCTCGCGCAGATCAGCGTCCACCACATCCGCCCATCGGTTAACAATCTACTATTTATTATTATTTCACTGCCATTCCAAGATGTCGGCGACCCGCGGGGCAATTGCGATGTTTTGCAGTAATTGCCCTTTGTCTAATGGCCTTATCGAGTCGGCTTGACATCTTGTCAATGATGAGCATTGTTGTGAAATAGGTTATTTTATAAACAAGTTAATAATTTTCATTTCAAGTAAAATGAAGGAGGAGGTTCTGTATTCGGTTGTGGCAATTTTTTTAAACAAGTTTTTCGCTGATTGTACTTTTCTTTCAACAGGCAACTAATACTTATCGAGACAATTAAAAGAAACCCAAACACAATTAAGTTTAATTGTTTTATCACAGAGTTCCTATTATGTTCACCTCCTGTCCATTATAAGATCAGCTCGATGGCACCATAACATAGCATTGTCAACCAACTTACATATGTATGTAATGACTTACAACTAAAGAAACCAACACCAAGGATCATTCATTAAGTATAGTGGGAGATCTTAAGTCCACCACCTTGCATTTTTGAGACAAAGCAAACCGTTTGGAACAGTTGTTTCTGGGGGTGATCTGAGCTGATTTAGCCCGGTTGCCACGAGGTCCCCCCCAGCAGGTGGGCAGGGGAGAGGGGGGAAAAGTGGCTCCGGCGCGCCTCAATCTAGGCTTTATATCTGCATACATCTAGCAAATATATCAAGTTTGGTGTCTTTTTCGTATAATTCGAGGATAAAGAATTCATTTCTGTGACTAAATTTTCACTCACCCATACAAAAAATACGAGAAATTCAAAATTCAAAAATTTTCTTTACACTTTTTTTTTCGAAAATCCTCTACAAAATTAAAACTATGGCGATTTGCTCTAGAAAAAAAATACCTGTGAATAGCCCAGTTATCCTTCTATATAAAATAGTAAACTTGTCAAACATTTTTCTTTTATAACTCTGTTAAAAAAAATGTTTTGTGTCGCGCGGCGTTCCCGCGTTGTAAGAGCGGTATGCAGCTTTTCGGATTTTTAAGTATGTTTAGATGATTTTTGATGAGTTGTTATTCTTCTGTTCGTAGATTACATTAAAAAATTACTTCTGGACGTGATATATATACAAATATATAAATAAAGACTGGGAAAACTTTACTATTAACTAGCTTTTGCCCGCGACTTCGTGTGCGTGGAGTTAGTAATTTGGGTAGCTTATTTTTTATCCAATATGCTTTTTATCGATTTCCCATACAAACTTCCACCTCCCTTTTCACCCCCTTGATAATTTCTGATATAAAAACCACCTTGTGTCCTTCCCCGGGACTCAAACTATCTCTATATCAAATTTCAACTAAATCGGTCCAGCGGTTTAAGCCTGAAGAGGTAACAGATAGACAGACAGACACACTTTCGCATATATAATACTAGCTTTTGCCCGCGACTTTTATTCAATCTCCTTTTTATTGATTCCCCATATAAACTTCCACCCCCTTTTCACCTTCTTAAGGGGTGAGTTCTGAGATAAAAACTATCCTATGTCCTTCCCCGAGACTCAAACTATCTCTACACTGAATTTCAAGTAAATCGGTTCAGCGGTTTAAGCGTGAAGAGGTAACAGACAGACAGAAAGACACACTTTCGCATTTAAAATATTAGTATGGATTAGTATGGATGTGATAAAATTAACATAGTTAGATGTTTGACAAAAAATGCGGGTTGAAATAAGATATATATTGTTCGCAATTGCCACTACATGCACATAAATATGTCAGTGCATTTTAGTTTTTTTTAACGCAGTTGCACCTCCCTGCGCATTTTGTTTTGCAGCGGCAACGAATAATCTCTAAACAAGCAGCAGCCGCTGCAGGTAGGCTTGTCCATATGGGCTCCCAATAACCTGTTGCTGAGCGGCTATAATATGTCCCCAAACATAGCCTCCTTGGTAAACTGCACAGAGAATAATGTTTACGTAGCGCATCTTCCGTTGGAGGCAGATTCTCTAACTGGAGATTTCTTCGGCACTCATTTACACTCGTACTTGTACCTGATCTGAAATCAGTAACAAAATACATAGTGTTAAAATAAGTCTAGGGTTGACACCTCGTAATTCAAATCTGTTCAGACTTAATAATGTAAGACTTACTTGTCATATAAGACAATAACAATTTTTTCCAATATTGGCAACGCCTGCTCAATATTGCCTTGTTTGCCAAATTTAAATCCCTTCGTTACAGCAGGATATGCGCTCCAAGCTTGAAATACGCTTTTGTCCCCTTTCCACACAAAAAAGAAATAGTGTCGCAACCTGAAAAGGCGTGGAAGAATGGCAAGACTTCTGTCCTTTCTGGTCCTGTAAAATAAATTATACATCTATGCGTTACAAATAAAATCATATATTTAAAGGAAGTTTGCAGCACGTGACCAGTTGCCCTCGTACAGGAAGCAGACACGCGCATGATGGTCCATTATGAGGCTGATGCTGTAGCCCCAGGTCACACAAAAATTATGCTACGCACAGTGGATACTGATGTTGTTGTTCTCGCAGTTGCATGTATATCACAAATGCAGGAGCTCCAAAAGTTATGGGTACATATTGGCACAGGAAAGAATGACCAGTTCCTCTCGTGCCATGCTATTGCATCTTCATTAGGTAACTTTTGTAGTTCCTCCATGAATTGTAAATAAAATAAATAATTCACCGCAGTACGAGACAGGTCACCTGGGCAATTGGTCACGTGCTGCAAACTTTCTTTAAATATATGATTTTATTTGTAACGCATAGATATATAATTTATTTCACAGGACCAGAAAGTACAGTAGTCTTGGCATTCTTCCACACCTTTTCAGGTTGCGACACTGTTTCTTTTTTGTGTGGAAATGTGAAAAAAAGCGTATTTCAAGCTTGGAGGGCATATCCTGCTGTAACAGAGGGATTTAAATACGACAAACAAGGCAATACTGAGCAGGCGTTGCCAAATTTGCCAATATTGGAAAAATTTGTTATGGTCTTGTATCACAAGTAAGAGTCTTACATTTTTAAGTCTGGACAGATTTGAATTACGAGGTGTGAATTGATCCCTAGACAGTATTTTAACACTATGCATTTTGTTACTGATTTCAGGTCAGGTACAAGTACGAGGTACGAGTGTAAATGAGTGCCGAAGAGTACTTTATACAATAAGAAATCTCCAGTTAGAGCAGGGTTTCTTAAAGTGGGGTCCACGGACCCCTTAGGGGTTCGTAGCATGTTTATCAGGGGTCCGCAGTAAGTCAAATACCTACTGTAAACATACTTATTAGGAAATGTTGTAATAAACTTGACGAAACCTAAGTGTAATGAAACTTATAATAAAAGTAAATTTTAAAATATAAATAAGGGTTTTTATAATTTTTCTAAAATATATTTTAACCGGGGTCCGTGGAATTGTTTAAATTGTGAAAATGGTCCGTGACAGCAAAAAGTTTAAGAAACCCTTGAGTTAGAGAATCTGCCTCCAACAGAAGATGCCCTACGTAAACATATTCTCCGTGCAGTTTACCAAGGAGGAGTTTGGGGAGGAGGTTTGGGGACAGATTATACCCTCTCAGCAACAGCTACCATGCCCTGCTGACTGGGGCTGGTCCAAACAAAATGGTTATTGGGAGCCCATATGGACAAGCCGACCTGCGGCGGCTGCTGCTTGTTTGGAGATTATTCGTTGCCGCTGCAAAACAAATGAGCAAGGAGGTACAACTGCGTTAAAAAAACTAAAATGTATGGACCTATGTGCATGTAGTGTCAATTGCGAACAATAGATATCTAATTTTAACCCGCATTTTTGTCAAACATCTAACTATGCTAATTTTATCACATTTATAATAACTACTGGCAAATTTATAAAATGTAGGCGCGAAGGGATATCGTCCCATATAAAATTTGAATTTCGCGCCTTTTTCTGCTAACATGATTTGCTTGACCAACTATATATCACATCCAGAAGTAATTTATTAATGTAATCTACAATCAGAAGAATAACAACTTGTCAGAAATCATCTAAACATACTTAAAAATCCTAAAAGCTGCATACCGCTCTTACAACGCGGGTACGCCGCGCGACACAAAACTTTTTTTTAACAGAGTTATAAAAGAAAAATGTTTGACAAGTTTACTATTTTATATAGAACGATAACTGGGCTATTCACAGGTATTTTTTTTCTAGAGCAAATCGCCATAGTTTTAATTTTGTAGAGGATTTTCGAAAAAAAAAGTGTAAAGAAAATTATTGAATTTTGAATTTCTCGTATTTTTTGTATGGGTGAGTGAAAATTTAGTCACAGAAATGAATTCTTCATCCTCGAATTATACGAAAAAGACACCAAACTTGATATATTTGCTAGATGTATGCAGATATAAAGCTTAGAGTGGGGCGCGCCGGAGGCACTTTTCCCCCCCCTCCCCTGCCCACCTGCTGGGGGGAACCTCGTGGCAACCGGGCTAAATCAGCTCAGATCACCCCCAGGAACACCTGTTCCAAGCGGTTTGCTTTGTCTCAAAAATGCAAGGTCCCCTTAGAAAACGGGATCTAAGATCTCTAGCTAGTAATACTAAAACCCGTTCAAGCGAATACGGCCCAATACCTAAATTGGGCCGCTGAAGACCCTGAAGTTTTAGTTCAATCGAATAATGGGAAGTGGGTATATTAGCTTGCTATAGCGGGTGTAGGTATAATAATAACCGGCACTGAAGTTAAACAGTTTATTATACTTAAAGAACACGGTTTATGATACAATACAGTCCACTATACGTTAAAATTACTAAAACTATTACAATTCAATGCTATGATACTCGTGATCGGTCGTAGGGTCGGATACGCGCACACGTCTATACACAAAGATACCGGCTACTAAACTAAAACTCGCGCGCAGCGCTGTTGCCTTCCGCGCGATACTCAAACATGGCCGAGCACGCGACTACTATAAATTGACCCGCGGCTTAGTCTGTTAATACGCGAGCCGGGGTCTACTTAGATTAGCTCTATTGGGAAGATGCCCACTAGGCGTGCTATCTCGTACTAACGCACGCTTAGGCATCCCGTCTCTGTCACACGCTATAGACTCCCCCTCGAGTTCATGAAGACGCCCACGTCCATGGACTCGCACAACACCCTGGTCTTGGCTACGTGGACGACCTCTATTTCGTTTAGGCACTGTGGGAGAAGGAAGCACATCATCTCTACCATTAAAACGAACGAGCTGAGAGGAGTGATACTTGCCCAGAACCTCACCGGCTGAGTTAGGATCAGCGACCAGGTAAGTTGTCGGACTAACCTTAACAACCTGGTAAGGACCACCTCTTTTCGGCACAAACTTGGCCGAGGCGTTCTTTGCTGCATTGCTAAGAACAAGTGACTTAATGAGAACACTGTCCCCGAAGTCAAATACGTCACCTGGCTGACGAGACTCGTCAGCATGTTCCTTACGTCTGTTCTGCTGAGCTTCTACCCGATCTCGTACCGCTGACAGGGAACTAATAAGCGAGCGAAGATATGGCGTAACCTGAGGAACAATGCTTTCCGTGTCGAGAACGGCTCTTAAATCATAACTAACCTTTATAATATCCGCCAGCATCGTCTCTATTTCCGCTTGCATCACCTCCTTCGCAGGCGTGACACGGTAAGGCGGCGCCGCGATAGGCGCATGGTCGCCCGTGTCGATCCTGTGCTTAGCAAAAGGAGTTGGCCCTCCCCCTGGCTCAAACAGGTCCTTGTTTCCAGGGAGCAACTGGGCAAGCAACTCGTGTTGTTGCGCGTTGAGCAAAGTGGCTTCATTCTCCCGAAGCACCTCTAAAGCAGCAACACACAGAGCTGGAGGTGACACGTTTTCAAACTGTAACCCATACTTTTGTTTACTATTCTCAGCGAAATACCAGAGATCATTGCGAAAATCAATGATTAAACCGAAATCCTTAAGGAAATCTATTCCTAGGAGAGACTCGTTACTAACGGCATCAGGAAAAATCACAAAACTAGTTTTTCTTGTCTTGTGTTCCAGTGTCACCTCCACCTCCGCGGTGAGTACAGTCATATTCCTACTAACACCGTCTGCCAACCTAACACTCATTGTTGACGACACTAACGGGTGTCCTTTACTTCGCAGGAAAGCGTATAACGTGTGACCGGCAACACTAGCCTTAGCCGCAGGATCAACAAGCGCAGAGCCGCGCGCCCCAAGAATATTTAAAATCATAATAGGGCGGGGAGAAGCCTTGACATTGACCTGACAAACATCAATTTTATCACCACAAACTTGATTTTTATTACAAAATAAAGTTTGACTAACATTATTACAAGACAGACTTTGACTATCGTCATTACAAAATGAACTTTGATTTTCATCATTACAAAATAAAGCCTGTACGTAACTAAAATCACCCACGGCATGCGTAGGGTTACCTCCTCCATAGTGCGCAGGCGAAGGGTTAGCGGGCGGCGCGGCGGCGGTTGTCCCTGGCACGGTCGCATCGCCCGCTCCGCGCGCCGCTATACCGTCGCCGGCGGCGTAAGTATCGCTCTCTCGCGAACACTCGTGAGCGCGCGCAGGACCTTCGCTGAGCCGTATGGCGGGAATTTCGCCGTGCCGTACACGCACCTTCGTGGCGTCGGGCGGCGTTGGTGATGCATGTTGCGACGAGTCGTGTCCGCTCGACCCGCCCTGGCGCGGGTTAGCGGCGTCGTCGACGTGACAGGATACTACGTCGAGCGAATAAAACGACAGCCCCGATTTAGAGTTACAATTAGGACACTTAGACCGAATAACATTAGGGGCACCGCAACCGTAACACTTAACTAGATTAACTTCCTTAACGACTTTATTTTCTACGCACTTATCACTTTTCCCTAACTTTTCACAATTGTCTTTACTGTGCCCGCCGCGACGACAGTAAACGCAATATAAACGACGAGGTTTGACGTCAGCTTGATCGGAAGAACGCGGCGACGACGCACGCGACGTTGAAGCGCTGGCTTCGTCGGCGGCGCGTTGCGTAGCAACGCCGCTCGCACCGCTGGCGCGCGACCTTGCGCGATTCGGCGAAACGCTCGCTGCCGTAGTACTTTGACGATCGCTCGACTTCTTTGCCGCAACGGGTACATGATTCTCTTTGCGTGAATCTTCAATACTTTGACAATGTTTCAATAATGTATCAAACGTATCTATGTTTTCTCTTTTTAACCTTTTACGTATGCGGCGGTCTAAGAGCCCGAATACCATATCTATTTGGACTCGCTCGCTTAAGTCTTCTGGTGGCAACTTAGCTAACAATGCTCTGGCTTTTGAAACAAAAATCTCTGTATTTTGTTCACCTTGAACCAAAGAGAAAAGCTCTGTGTATATTACAAAAGGAGGGCGGCGCTCGCCGAAAGCACTTCGCAGCTTGTCGAGCGCATCTTCCCACGTCCTTACTTGTGATTTTACACCTTGCCACCAAACTCCTGCATCCTTAGTGAGTAGCAGCGACAGACCGCGTACAGCATTTTCGTCCGTAATATGCATGCATGACTTGTAACTTTCAATGTTATCAATGAAACTTTCTAGATGCTCTTCTTTGCTGCCGCTGTAACGAGCCGTACATTGAGCAAAGTTACCATTAACTGAAGCGAATGTAGCAGCCGCAGCGATGGCAGCAGCCGTGGCGTCGGCCTGTGACGGAGTTGAAGACCTCACCTCGCGAAGCAGTTGCTGACAAAACTCGTTTTGAGATTGTTGCAAGGTGGTCAACATCGTCGTCAGGGTTTCCTGGTTCATTGTGATGTTCTCGTTGACTGACTCGGTGCTCCCGTGTGAACCCAACGAGAGTCTACCACCACGACGCCGACTTTTTGGAGGCATTTTCTAGACAAGTCACGGCCGGTAGGTACTCTTGGTGAACGCGCGATCGAACGTTCCAGACCCAAAAACGTTGGGCGGCCAGAATATAGCGGGTGTAGGTATAATAATAACCGGCACTGAAGTTAAACAGTTTATTATACTTAAAGAACACGGTTTATGATACAATACAGTCCACTATACGTTAAAATTACTAAAACTATTACAATTCAATGCTATGATACTCGTGATCGGTCGTAGGGTCGGATACGCGCACACGTCTATACACAAAGATACCGGCTACTAAACTAAAACTCGCGCGCAGCGCTGTTGCCTTCCGCGCGATACTCAAACATGGCCGAGCACGCGACTACTATAAATTGACCCGCGGCTTAGTCTGTTAATACGCGAGCCGGGGTCTACTTAGATTAGCTCTATTGGGAAGATGCCCACTAGGCGTGCTATCTCGTACTAACGCACGCTTAGGCATCCCGTCTCTGTCACACGCTATATTGCAAGTTTTAACCCGTACAAACATATTAACTATTAAAAGAAAAGCCTGTATAGGGCTTGGCAGTGGGTGATCCCCATTGGTGTGAAGTTTTAAGTTAAAGGACATATTATTAGCACTGAGTTTATTGATCAGTCGTAGATTAAAGCACAGTTTAATTACTAGGATCAAACACTGGTTTATGGAAATATATCTTAATTAGAGATTGAGACGAAAACATGGATGCTTATACAGTTCGGCTTTTGAAAGGGAAGAGAGCGAGTTGCCATCAGCATGCAAAACTCAAGTAACACATTATGAGCATACCAATATTTTAATAATACCATATGTAAAAATGAACATTAACAACAAACACTTGTTAAATAAATAGACTAGTGGAAATTAACTGAAATGTTCAGGTTTTAAATGGTCTTGGTTGTGCCCCTTCGCCGACTGGTAGGTAGATATATTTAGAGGACATATAGTTATAAGACGCGTCAATGTCAATTGTGTTAAGTTAACGAGGGATATATTAAGTAAATAATTAATAATACAATATTTAAAGAACCTTTGCATTGAACAAACGACGTAAATATACGCTTATACGGAGCATTTACATACGTCGTACATACTTATAGAGTAGTAGAGTACTAAAATCATTGCCTTTACAATTGGCTTAGGCGTAGTTAGAATAAAATTATGCTTTTCACGCTTGCCAGTTGCCGTACACATGATGGTACTTATGATTTAATTCGTCGGAATAAGAATTGCCAGCCTCAAGTTACGAAACGGCCTCGCCTCACTATCACGCTCAAAACTTTTATATCTACAATTCGTATTCTAGTCACAATAGTATGCAGATTCCTATAAAAACGCGCGTAAAACACTGCTAATTGTATTCAAATGTGATTATTCTGATGTTCTGATCGACACAAAGGAATATCTCGTTTCTGTCAAAATGTCTATGCTATTTTATTCTCTATTTCTCTCTAGGTTTTAGTACCCCCAGCCGGGCTAGCACATGATTGGCGCGAGAGTATCTCGCCGCGACATAGACTACTCGTCTCCCTTTAATTCATACAGTTAGTAAAAGACGGGTAGTCTATCTCGCGGCGAGATACTGTCGCGTCAATCATGTGCTCGGCCTACTGTAGCGGTTAGTAACTTAGTACCCTTACATTCTGCAATTTATTTATTTTTTATTTTTTTAATTTTATTTGAAAATATGTTACACGACTTTACAGAAATCCAATGCGCCATGAAACTTAAAATTAACATTAAACAAACAGGTTATTAAAAATAACAATCAGGTACAAACAAATAACACAATTACAAATAATTATTACTAATTAAACTTTCACGGATGTAGGCCTCGCATCCATCACCTCACAGAATCTCAGGCATTCATGATAAAATGATAACTTTGTCTTCGAAAAACCAAAAAACGTCGCTGGAATTACTGTCAATATCATAAACCCAATGACGTATGACCAGAACACCGGTTTACGCAAGCACGTTTAAAGTTAAATTATAAGCGATTTAATACTTAACACTACTTAAAAATTTACTCTGTTAACCATTAATAAGAGCTACAATCAAATGACAAGTATAATGATCGAAAACATGCTCTTAAAATCTCGTGTTCGTGACAAGGTTGGAAATCTTGAATATTAATGGATTATCGTCGAATTTGAAGGAAATAACTTTAATAGACTAAGATGTTTGGTGTAGGTTGAAACAAAATACTTGTTATTTCTTTGGTCTTATGCGTATTTAACAATCATAAGACTTAGGTATAGGCTAATTTTAATTAAGTAATTTGATTGTTATTTGTATTTAAGCTTTCCCTTATTTATTTTTTACATTGTGATTACTAGTCCATCTACTGGGCCTTACTGAAAATCAGCGTCGCGGAGTGTGCCATGTTGGCTCACACCGTGACACCAAGCTGAGTAAGGACCATTTAGCGCAACCTCATTCTGTTTAATTATTTCTAGTTTTAGTCTTGTTATGTTGTGCTAATAAATGCTTTTTCTTTCTTTTTTTCTTTCTTATTTTTGCAGCAACCTTTGGTCCTTTGCATATTAAGGGTAAGTAGTTAGATTTCAACGAACTTTTTATACAATATTCTTCATGATGAGTTCGACAGACGCGATCGCCCGGTGGCTACTATAGGACTAGTATTAATTAATTAATTCTAAACACATCAATTAGTATAAAAATGTGGTATTACGAAAGTTCGTATTTTAACCACGGCGCACTGTCATCACTAAGCTTCATGTCATCATTAAGCTCTCCGAACTTTGCACATAGCCAATATTGATAAGAATGATAAGCTATAATCCTAGATTTCCCCATTTGTAAAATATTGTGTATATGAGAACTTTGAGTAGTTATATTAGTTTACAAACATATTTTCTTCTTTTTCAGACAAAATGGCGACACCTACAGAGTTACCAGCAGAACGAGTGAAGCAGATGTTCAGCTGGACCACTGCGTAAGTCCTTACATTGTACATAGGTGGCGCTGTTGTCAAACCATTTGGTTACAACTGTCGCAGTGAATAAATACACTATAGTGTGGAAAAAACCGGGCAAGTGCGAGTCGGACTCGCGCACGAAGGGTTCCGTACTTTGTAGTATTTGTTGTTATAGCGGCAACAGAAATACATCATCTGTGAAAATTTCAACTGTCTTGCTATCACGGTTCATGAGATACAGCCTGGTGACAGACAGACAGACGGACAGACGGACAGCGGAGTCTTAGTAATAGGGTCCCGTTTTTACCCTTTGGGTACGGAACCTTAAAAAATGAATGGGTACTGGGGTGTGGGGTGCGACTTTTGAATTTTGATGATTGTAAAAGTGCCGATGTGGTCTAGGATTGCTTACCTAAGAGATTCTATCTAATAGTCTATTCACTCGATTTGAAAAGATCCAAATTATAGTAGGCTGAGAATCTGGGAATAGATTAGCAGGAAGTGAGTTCCATCCACACCTTAGCTGCAGCATAGAGTAACTTATACTAGAGCGGTACTGTCATAGTAAATTTTGTAACCCCAGTAAATTCACTGCCATCTGTCGACACACTTTAAAACTAAAATTGAAGATTTGTAAAAATACGATAAAATGTATTTAAATATAGATAAATGATTTTTTTTATTTGCATTAATTATTTTGATGATTTTGACCCATGTTCTTTCACTGATATGCGTTAAAATTGTTAAATAACAAACGAAACCGTCAACGCCATCTATACGAATGTAGGCCAAAACTAGTAGCGCCCTCTGAACGAGAATCAAATTTTCTTGATTTTCGAGGCACGTTTTTTCCTTAGACTGTATCCATCTATTACGGAGTTATATCTGTCTTTGGCTGCAGTTTACCGCTCTCAAGCAAAATCAATAGGAATCGTCTGCGCTAAGTTTGCATCGAATTGGAACATTGGAAGTGACAATATGTGGTAGTGCCATACCGCTCGAATATGCAAGAGCGACAGAGAGATATTTCGATTTTAGTTGTTCGCGGCCTACCCTCGCAAAGGCAACAAGAGACAGAGGCAGCAATAGCTATGTCTATGTCTATGTCTAGCACTTGCGTGAAAACCTAGCAAGCTCCCGAACGGCCGACCTCTATAAGTAGGCTTATTCATCAAAAAATCTCATTAAATTTAAAGCAACCTTAAGTTTACTTACTCAGCGTCATATTTGCGTAGTTTTATCAATGTTTGGACATTACTTAATTATCTTGTCCGCGTTTTCCTTCACCGACACCCAGACAGGTGATATTTCGACATCCGTCAGCCATTTTTTGATGGTCAACGTAAGGTCGACTACTTTAAAAGATCGGATCATCATCTTCCTCGCGTTGTCCCGGCATTTTGCCACGGCTCATGGGATCCTAGGGTCCGCTTGGCAACTAATCCCACGGATTGGCGTAGGCACTAGTCTTTACGAAAGCGACTGCCATCTGACCTTCCAACCCAGAGGGTAAACTAGGCCTCATTGGGATTAGTCCGATTTCCTTACGATGTTTTCCTTCACCGAAAAGCGACTGGTAAATATCGAATGATATTTTGTACATAAGTTCCGAAGAAGTCATTGGTACGAGCCTTTAAAAGATGGACATAGGTACAATTTTTAGGTGCTACGAAGTGACAAGTGGCGTAAAATAGTTCATTTAGTTCTTCTAGGGGTATCACTTTCAATTCGCTTCTACATAAACAATGAGTCACTTTTAGAGCATGAGGAACGAAAAAGCGTTTAAACTTCTATTGCTATTTTAACAAAAAAGTGTTTTTAAACAAACTCCCAAGTAGGTAATAACATGTAATAACCTTTATCTTTGACATGTATTTTTTTTAAATAGGGAATATTACGCGAAATTCTGCGTAGGGGGCGCACTACCACAATCTGAGGGTCTAAAGCGAAACAAGAAAATCGAAATTTCGTTATCTAACATCTCTGTCACTTGCATATTCGAGCGATAAAGCGATAAAGAGACATATAGATTTCGGATTCGCTTTTCCCGGTAGGTCCTCTGTAAACAAACCGCCTTGGTGCATCAATGTAATATTTTATTATCTCTAAAAATTTGTCAAAAACCTGTTAGAGGTACAGTATGTATAAGTTACTCTATGGTTTACTAAAAAGGCTAGTGCTGCACTCTGGTGGCAGAACATTGCAGTAATATCCCCTATTTTAGGTAGCACAGCTAATTTTACATTCGTGATGATTCCTACATTCTAGATCGATAGCTTTGCTACCCCTTTCACGCCACAGATTCTAAGAAAATCATATGCAAAAAACTAGTATCAAAACCCGTCATTTCTTGAGAGAAATGAGAGACACTAGACATATCTACATAACATCCTCCATGATGCAAGTATTACGAGAGCTGACCCGGTGACGCAAGAGCCACTTTCGAGTGCCACCCGGCGGCGCGGGCGCAGGCCCGATAACCCAGATGCTGGGATAATTCACAGGCTAATATCGAACTTATTTGCTTTTACCTTTCTCTTGTGTTTGATAAAGTTGCATGGGTATTAAATATAGTGTAATGGAGATATAAATGATGAAAAATGGGAGTGCTTTTATAATCTTATCTAGTTATCATTTAAAAAACCGGCCAAGTGCGAGTCGGACTCGCCTACCGAGACAGACGGACACACGGACAGCGAAGTCTTAGTAATAGGGTCCCGGCCGTTTTATTTTACCCTTTGGGTACGGAACCCTAAGAAGACTCGTTATAATTGAAGCGTTTGTTTCCTAATTTAAGCTCTGAAACCCTGAAAAAAGTGATTTGACTTATGTCTATGTAGCTTTCAGTAGACGCTGTAATTATTAAAAAATCTACCCTACAAGTGGTCCTTATTTGACGAAGTTATATTTTTCTACGGGGCACCCACTTAATTTAAAATCTACCACAAAAAAAAACCAATGTAATTTTTTTTCAGAATTTTTAGTTTTAATCATGTGTCGATATATGGCAGTATATTTTTTTTATACCACGTCGGTGGCAATTAAGCATATTAGGGACTACAAAATTTACTATGACAATAACCCTCTATACTATCTACTCTCTTTGATATTATGTTTAAAACTTTTCCACATGAAAGAGCAACGCCATCTGTTATTATCGGTCTTAAACCGGTTCCATCTCACCATCTATTGGTGTAATAGCGTACTCGTTCTCGATGTAGTTACTTACTTTATAACTAGATGGCGCCAATGGTACAATTGTGGCTTGGCTACATAATATGGCTTGGCTACATAATATAATAATTATTTTATATGATATGGTTTGCGGTTACTTTGACAGTATTATGTCTAGTTTATTGCGTGTCTATAATTATTATGACTCGGTCATTTCCTTGTGGTATGCATATATGCAAATGTAGCTGGAAATAAATTACCTATAGGAATATCAAATGCTATTTTTTCTTGATCAAATTTTTCGTTTGTTTCTAAGTGACCTAGGATAATCGTGTTTATAGGGTAAAACAGCTTTCTATAGATATAAGTATAGTAGGAGATCAACGTGCTCACTAGCGCCACTGCTAAATAATTGTAATTATTTAAATTTAACGATAGATATTTAAAAAAGGGGGCCACTACGTACTGTATTTTGTATTTAAGTACCTTTTGAATACATCAAACTAGTTTTTATGTTGCTGGATTCGTCGATCTATGAACTCAAAACAAAACTGGCCGTTTTAGCCTCCTAAGTACGTAGGGGCGTATACACGTGGCACGTGGGGGTTGTATATATTCCAAAATCTATTTTGAACTTTTGGTGAGTAACTAAGGGTTCCAAATTCAAAAACAAAACAAATGCTTTTAGGTCTCAGGAGGTTAACTTTGAACGCATAGAGAGACGAATCCAGCAACGTAATAGTTATTTACGATACAAGTGCGGAAAAGAGGAAATTCGAAACGAGTGGCGATAAATTAACACACGTCCGCAGGGAGTGTTTTAAATCGACACGAGTTGTGAATTAAGATTAGATCCTAAGTATGCATGTAATATTGCTATGCCCCCACGGGGTCCATGTGGAACTACCAAGAATTTGTAATACCTATAAAACCATGGTTGCAATAAATAAATATGAAATATGAATTACCTATTCGCACGTGTATCGTACAACGTTTTACAGTACATATGGCTCTTTAAACTTTCGACATGTGCACAAAAAGTGCTCTTTTACGCACTAGTGCGAGAAAGTAGCAACATATGTACTGTAAAAACTATTGTAATGAAAAGATATTTTAATACAAAATACAGTAAAAAGTACTCGCACTTGTCCGGTTTTTTACGTTACGAGGAAGTACCCTACTGGGCTGCTCTACATAATATACATATCTGCATGAAAAACACGCTATATACGTATAATATGTAAATAACCTATGGTCATAACCAGTCCGTCGACTGTTCACCTCAAACTGAGGTCACCAGTTTTGGGTAAAACGGTTGTCTTGGACAATTTTTGCATTTTAATGTATAAATACTAGTTTTTCGGCTAGCCCTATGGCGACTTGTGGGGCAATTAATTTTGGTTTGCGTGTAACACATTTACCATAGAGTAACTTATACTAGAGCGGTACTGTCATAGTACATTTTGTAACCCCAGTAAATTCACTGCCATCTGTCGACACACTTTAAAACTAAAATTGAAGATTTGTAAAAATACGATAAAATGTATTTAAATACAGATAAATGATTTTTTTATTTGCATTAATTATTTTGATGATTTTGACCCATGTTCTTTCACTGATATGCGTTAAAATTGTTAAATAACAAACGAAACCGTCAACGCCATCTATACGAATGTAGGCCAAAACTAGTAGCGCCCTCTGAACGAGAATAAATTTTTCTTGATTTTCGAGGCACGTTTAGACTGTATCCATCTATTACGGAGTTATATCTATCTTTGTATTTACATAAGGTATCTACTTTCTTTATGTATATATGTGACGTTCTCAATCAAAAAGTAACCACTGTCGCTTACCATAAAGACGAAGTTTGCTTGTATCTTTATACGAATAACCTGTCAGAGCGTACTTATGGCAATCGAAAATGTGGTACGTTTTGATTGAGAACATCACATACACTTACTAGCTTTTGTCCGTAATTTCGTATGCGTGGAATGATGACGATGATTGATAAAAACCGGACAAGTGCGAGTCGGACTCGCCCACCGAGGGTTCTGTACTTTTTAGTATTTGTTGTTGTAGCGGCATCAGAAATACATCATCTGTGAAAATTTCAACTGTCTAGCTATCACGGTTCATGAGATACAGCCTGGTGACAGACAGACAGACGGACAGACGAACAGACGGAGAGACGGACAGCGGAGTCTTAGTAATAGGGTCCCGTTTTTACCCTTTGGGCACGGAACCCTAAAAACCATCCTATGACCTTCCCCGGGCCTCAAACTATGTCCATACCAAATTTCATCTAAATCGGTTCAGCGGTTTAAGCATGAAGAGGTAACAGACAGAGTTTCTTTAGCATTTGTAATATTAATATTAGTTATAGCAAACAGAGTATAAGATAGTAAAAATCTCTTTGGTTATAGTTATTATAGGGATATTTAAATAAGAGAGCTTACCAATCCTAGAATCTAGAATCCTACAAATAAGAAACATTCGAGAACAAACAACATTATTAGATAATATGTTCTCATTAACATTACATTACTTAAATAACTCGTTACACCAATTGTTCTAAAATTACAAATTACGCAACCATTATATCTGATATAAAACGTTGTATGTAACTATATATACAGCCTTCTCAAACAATTTAGCTGACTATTGATAACTCCTGTTGCCATAGCCATAAGATCTTATAAAGGTCAGTTAATTCGAAAGCTATGAATTTATTATTTAAGTTAAGATTGTTTTTTCTTCTTTTTTTATTTATAGTATCACATAATAAATAACCGAGTAAAGTTGGATTAAAAGTCCGAGTTAGAGGTTACTTTGGGAATTAATTCTATCGAGCGAAGTGTCATAATTCGTGAATCGGAAGCTATGATATTAAAGATAATATAGTCAAGAACTACATATATTTTTTCCACGTCTGCGAATATCAACGCCTCTTAGAAAAACAGGATCATATAAGGAGATTTTTCGCCTTCTGGCTCAGGGAACCGCCTTAAGCTGTTGTAAATGATAGTTTGCTTTAGGCTTGATATTCTGTTTTGTTTTTCCGCTTTCTAACCCCCTGCTCTCGCTTATAATTTAATAATGTTAGGTAACTGTGGTAGGTAATCATTGATTTTTTTGACGTGATAACGTCTTATAAATTGGGTACGGAACCCTAAAAATAAACCTTGATATGGCTCACGAATCTACTTTCAGTATAGTAACATTGATATAAGAAATAGGAAACTAGCTTCCGATGGATCTGAATCGGACCGAATATTCTCGGTATAATATGGTTGTAGATTGTAGAGTTAGACGTCATAATAAGTAACGAAGTTTGTGTTTAAAATAATACTTGCACCGTCTAGGCTATCAAAATCCCTGCCAACTTAGTTTGATCTAACTCTAACTTACTCGGAAATGTATGTTAAACGTGTTTGCCGACGTTTATACTTATTTGTAACTATTTTTGCGTAGGTACACATATTAGCATACAACACCAAAGTACTTCTATTATCTCGAGCGTCCGTCACCTTTGACTGAGAACTCTTGAAACCTTCAATCTTACGCCTGAGTATATTTTTAGAGTCAAGTGCAAAATGTATGTGCTTGTTTTTTTTTTTATATAAGATACAAACGAGCAGACGAATTGGGACGCGATACCAACACCAGACGGTTGCAAGTGTGTTGCCGGCCTCTAGTACTCCCTGTACGCTCTTTTCTGGAAGGTTTGAAGGTCGTACCGGTCGGGAAATACCGCAGCCACCGCAGGCGACTGTTTGTTCTGCAGTTTAGCTGTGCGAGGCAGGCAGGCAGTTTAGCTGTGCGAGGTGCGAGGCAAGCAGGCAGTTTAGCTGTGCGAGGCAGTCAGGCAGTTTAGCTGTGCGAGGCAGGCAGGCAGTTTAGCTGTGTGAGGCAGGCAGGCAGTTTAGCTGTGCGAGGCAGGCAGGCACTTTCTGGTGAAATGCGCAGTAGAGGACTGCCAACCATCTAAGTGGTGAAATAATTGTGTTTTTAACAACACCTCACACTCTTTGTTGCATCTGCTGCTATAGTATTTTTCAAACACGAAGGGTACGGTGACAGGTGACATGTGAATACAATTTTGGCAGATTTGGCGTTTATAGTTTTAAGGTTATAAATTGTATGGAGAAGACACCTATCACCGTACCCTTCGTGTTTAAAAAATACTATAACTGTAGGTACAGTGAGCTGCGAAATTGCATGGAGAAATCAATGGATGAATTCATTGATAAAGTCGCCATTCACTTTTACGGCTGATTGTACTTACATACTTTGTATCATAGTAAAATTGTTCTTTTCTACAACAAATATTGGACAGAAACCATTAGTTTTCCACAAATTTCCACCATTACCTCAAAGCGTGATCCCCACGATCAACCGTAACCGCTCGTTAGTGTAATTGGCTCCTAACCGCCGGTTACCCAGCCGTTAGTTACGCCACTTGGGCTGAAACTGTCTTTGCCTTGAGGCCAATTCGATCGTACATTTAGATATCTAAATGATGTTATTCTGCTATCGTTTACACGCGTATTTCGCTCGAACTTGTCCGTACATTTATTGGCGCGAGCGAGCCGCACGGGTGAATGATAACAAATTGAAATCATTTAGATTTTGATGTCAAAATGTACGTTTGAATTGGCCTTTGACTAACGCCTAGAGCTATGATTTCTAATTCGAGGAAAGTGTTTTGAGTGTTACAATGAACTCATAAAACTTGATATCAATATAAGATAAGATAAGATAAGATAACATTTATTGTATAACTGTGTACAGAGATGTTGGCAATAATACATTTAAGATGCAACAGTTTGTCTATCACGGACGTACAATATACTTAAGACTAACCTATAACTAAATAACAAAATTAATACATGCATGCACTATTGTCATAAGCGTCAAATTCTTTCATGCTGTAGAACACTACTAATAAGCCATTTTTTTAGAATGGTTTTAAATTGTTTGCATTCGACTGACTTTATTTCAACAGGCAACTTGTTAAAAACTTTTATTGCTGCAATGTAGGCACTTTTATCCATAAGTTTATTGTTCACCTTTGGGATACGATAATTATATTTATATTGCACGCGCAAGTTATCATTAATTGAGGACAGTTTTGTGAAATACTCTCCATTGCGCTTTACAAAGAGGCAAAGCTCGAGTATGTAGATTCCAGTTAGAGTCAAAATCTGCTTTTCCTTGAAAACATTTCTAACTGAGTGACGGTGGTGCAAGTGAAACATGTTTCGTAAGCATCTTTTTTGTAACCTGAATGTAGTAAGAACATCAACAGAGTCACCCCAATAAATTATGCCATAAGTGAGTTGTGAATGTACATTTCCATAGTATGCGCTCTTAACTACATTTTCTGAACATGTTTCAGAGAGTATAGACAAGGCATAAGCTGCTTTTGCAATTTTACAGTTTAAATCAGCAATGTGAGACTTCCAATTGAGATGAGAATCTATTGTAATTCCTAGGAATTTAGCACTGTCCACTTGTTCTATTGGCACCGCTTCTTGTGTTACGGTGATAGACATAGGTGAAGTTCTATAATTTCTAAATTGAACGAGTTTTGTTTTGTTTAAGTTAACATTAAGGTTTAGTGTTGTTTATATTGTGTTCAAGTTGCTCATCAGTTAGTGATCCTGAAAATAAAAGTGTAGCGTCATCAGCAAATAGAACGCATATTCATTGACAATTTTGGGTAATTCGTTAATATAAATTAGAAAAATAAGTGGACCTAATACACTTCCTTGCGGAACTCCTACATTGACAGTTTCAAAGTCTGATTGCTCCTGCTCTATGGTTTTTGTTAAACTATTAAACGATTCAATAACTGTCGCCTGCTTCCTATCACATAAATAAGTTTTGAAAAGTTTCAGAGCATTTCCTCGTATTCCAAAACTTTCTAATTGACGTAAAACAGTATTATGAACCACGCAATCAAAGGCTTTAGACAGGTCTAACAGACGAGCAAAACATGGTCTCTTATTGTTAATCTGATCCCATATGTGCATAAAAATCTTAAATATTGCCAATGATGTAGATTTTCCCTTCTGAAATCCGAACTGGTTTGAATTAAGTATTTTGTTTGCTTGTATGAAGCTAAATAATCTACTGTAAATAACTTTCTCGAAGATTTTCGAAAAAGTTGACAATCAAAAGTTGACAAGAAAATGATGACATCGCCACACTTTGTCATTGGCAGTTAGCTTGATCCTACTCTACTAGCTCACACAACATAAATCAGTATAATCGTACTTCGGAGTCATAAACATAATTATATTGCGCATATTCATGACTCTGATTGTATATATTGTATTGTATACGGAGACTGCTTAACATCAGGCAGGCCGTATGCTTGTTTGCCACTGACGTAGTATAAAAAAAAACCCATCTCGTCTACAACTTGTTATGTGACGTTTAATCGTACGACTTTTAATGACACACTTACCTAACCTCTATATTAGAAGTGTCATTTCGTCGCTATACTTACTCAACCTCATATCTGCAACAATAATTTGATGGAAATGTCGCTTTTCTTTCATTCGGAATACGGGTGTTTTTGTCATCAAATGACTGTTGCAAATACGAGGTTGAGTAAGTATAGCGGCGATTTGCAATTCTTCCGTATAATATACCTACGCTGATAATAGTAAAAACTTGAAAGGAAGTCCGATGCATCAACTAAACGCTAATACAAGTCTACAACAATGCTTCACGATTGTTGCGTTTAAAGTTACCGTTCGGATTTAGACTGCAACAGTATTGCTGCGGCAGTATTGCAGCGCGACATTACTGCATGGCTGCATTGCTGCCGCAAATGTCAAAAATCTGGGTATCGTTTAAAACTTTCGCGTTTTGAACACATAATGCAATAGACCCCGGCTGTAAATGTGATTTAATCTGGGTATCGACATCGATTTTGACATTCGCAGCAATACTGCTCCAGTCGACTGCCTTCCTGCTGGAAATGTCAAATAGGTCTGCTTATTGAGAAATGTGTATTAAATTTGACATATCCTGCAGTAATGCAGTCGACTGCAGCATAACTGCCGCAAATGTCATAATCGATGTTGCAGCTCGGATTCTTGACATTTGAGGCAGCAATTCAGTCGGCAGTTATGTCGCGCTGCAATATTGTCGCAAAATGCTGGTGCAGTCTGAATCCAAACGGTACTAACTAAAAACTGCCATCAATACTGTCGCAAAACTAAGCTCTAACACAATCTGATTAAGTTTAGAATCGCTTGGAAAATTCTAGTGCGGTATAACGTTTCGTTTCAGCAAAAGAACGTTTCCGCGGGAAGCCGATCCCGCATTTTTTGAAAACAAAGATGGCGGATAATTGCGTTTCGTTGCGTCACATGTGTATCATTCCTTGGCTTACATGTGTAGTCGTTTGTCACGATTGTCGTTTTAGAATTTTAATTTGATCCGAATTGACGCTTTCCGTCCTTTCAATTTAATTCAGTTTGTTTTTTTATTTTTTTAAGGTCAGAAAAGTACCAATTATAAAATAATATGCCAATTTAAAAGGTCCATGAAGTAAATATCGAGTTGAAAGCAAATACACGGGGATGTTTTAAAGTAGTTTTTCCTTTTTTGGTGATGATGTATGGGTAAAATTGAACAGAGGACACATCCTTCTTAATTAAATTGGATGATAATGTGCCCACTTTAAGTATACGTATGTATATATTTATACAATCATAATTGACCATGTTAAATCTCCTTATAAGAACAACAGCTTCTCACATCTTCGTCTGCGTTTAATCATGATGATGATGAATGATGAATACCAATAAAATAAAAAAATAAAAAAAATAAAAAATGATTTATAAAAGCTATCTATGTACTGCGATATGTTTGCGTGGCGATGGACGGCTGTGTGCATGTGCAGTGAATGTCTGAGGTTTTGTGAGAGGATGGATGATAGGTGCTCAACTGTAATAATTTAGTGTTGTAAATATATCATAGTACTAGTTGTAATTTAAATGTAACTTTCTTGGCGCATTAGTTTTACACTGTAATGACATGTAAATGTGTTTTCAATAAAATAAAATAAAATCTATGTCCTTCTTTGGGCATCAAAAGTTCATCTAAATTGGTTCAGCGGTTTAACTGTGAAGAGATAACAGATAGACAGACAGTTACTATAGGTATCGCATTTATAATATTAGTTGACTTATATTGACCGGGATATAGACCGTGATTACCTTTTGTGTTATTTGTGAGCTCCCGATATTTCGACGCAGTTACATGTACATGTGTAACCAAACTAACCGTGAATCATTCAAAACTCTAATATTAGTTGGTTTAGTAACATTACCTATCAACGAAGATCCCTTTAAGAGCCCTTATAATATTTTTTCGTGTTCCTCCCACCCCATACCCCATCCCAGGTAGCAAAGTGACGTCAGCGACGCACAAGTGACGTTATTTATACGTCATAATGACGTCTAAATGCTACCTGGGATCTGACCTTACTCGTACCGTGCTTTGTTTTTAGGTCAATGTTTTTATTCTTTTTTAGCATGGGACCTGAATAACAGATTGAAGGCTACAACTTTATAAGACAATACCAGTATACAAAGGATGTACAAAAAACGCCTCATTAAGCCCAGGGGGCCAGGTCCTAATTTATAACGTTATTTGGACCTGCTTGTTGTACTTTTGTTATATGGAATTTAAAAATAAGTAAATATTTAATTTGAATAACGTAAACACGTTGAATCTTCAGAACGGTATTTTGCTCTGTATCAAGGTGATGTTCGGATGTCAACTGCAGACTGCATTACTGTTGTGACATTACTGCTACAGCGATGATGCCGCCGCTGCACCTTCTTCTTCTTTTAAAATTATGGCTTCAGCCCAGTGGGACTATTTCGCCAGTATCAAGGTATTGAGAGGTTTACAAACGACAAAAATTGTACGGTTGTACAAGACAGTGTACGGTGATTTGTTAGCTCTTGTAAATCGATAGCTAGTCTTTACAAGAAGCACGTGGACTACCGGCCGTTGACTCCAAGATGGTGGTTAAACGCGCTTCAAAATTAATTCTCCATTCACTGCACACTACCACATTAGTTTACTGTATAATAAGCTATCGATATTAACTTTAAACAATATTAATAAGCAAAAAACAAAGTAATTAATCACGATGCTAACTATCAAGATGGCGCTCGAACCGGAAGTCCCGCCGCTGCACCTATCAATTTCCTTGATAAAATGACTGACGCGATTATGACGTTCAATTATTCATTCATTTTATCAAGGAAATTGACAGATAGAAGCGGCAGTTACCATCCGAATGTCAACATTACACTAGCTGCGATGCAACGATGCGAAATTACTTAATCTTATTAAACAGTTAGAATCAAAAGTAGCGAATCAGACAACGCGTCAAAATTATCTCTTCTCTAACAGATTTGTCTCTATTCTATAAGTCTTAATGTAGAAAAATTTGACTGTACCAGATACTAATATTGACCGGGATATGGACCGTGATGACCTTTTGAATTGTTTATGAGCTCCCGATATTTCGACGCAGTTACATGCATCTTGTTCACGGTTCACGCGTGACTGAAGACGGGTGGGTGTCGAAGTTGTGCAGACCGGGCTCGGTCTACCCCACGTCTACCCTCATTAGTGCGCGTCGGCTGCGTTCGCTTTCAACGTTACCACTGGTCGCGTTCACACTCGTTGGTATCCCGGTCAATATAAGTAAAACTAACCGTGAATCATTCAAAACTTATTGTATTTGATACTTTTGGCGCGCTGTCTCATCCGCTACTCTTGATGCTGACTGTCTATTTATCCTATAGTTCATGCACACTTCCTAATGCCTGTATCATTAAAAAGGTGAGTACGATGTTTATAAGCAAGGTATGAATATTCATAATGTTTATGGTAACGGCACCAATCATGAGACATTTAAACTTTTTGACCGTCAAAGAAGTCATCTGACGTGCGCGCCTACAGCCCATAATCAACCTTCCTGCATTGCGACAAGATTCACGATGACGCGCCGCACACGATAGACGTAGCGTTCAAAGCGACGACAAATAAATGATTATGATTAGGATTATAGACAGAAATAGATGTCATAAGTGACGAAGCCCTCCAGTGGTGAAGGCCGGATTCGAACCGGCGTCTAGCAATCCGGGCTTACGCCTTGAACCCCTTGGCCACCCCGCCACCAGTTCGCCAGTGGTCGAAGTTCGACCTTACCGCCGCACAAGGAGACTTGCAACGCCAGAGGGGTTGCAAGTTGCAAGTGCTTTGATGGGACGATCTTTTCTTGAAGGTTTAAAAGTGCATTATTGGAACGTCCATTACAGTGGTGTTTACTATAATAGGCTATCGTTTATCAGTACTTTTACATTAAGCTATAAATTTTAATGATTCCATTAGATGCGTAACGCCATCTTGACAATCTAGCAACGATGACTATTACCTACAATTTATGTAAATAAATGATACAGGGAACTTATAATCATACTGATTTTATGGAATGTAACCAATTAAGGGAACAAATCAAATAATTTATTGAAATACTTATTGTTTGCTTTTTTTTTCAGTTGATAATAGTTCTATTTCAGTTTATAATTTATGGAATTTAAGTTTCCTGTTTTCAAATTTTAAATAGATAATCGTATTAATCGTCTAAGCTAAAATTGCACTATCTTGAATGAACAGCAGAATAAAAGAATGAAACTTGAATGTCGACGAATTTTTCGATAGTGTCATCGTTCCACACACACAATATAAACGTGTAAAGTAAATGTGTACACTAGGTATTTAAACTGTGAATATTATTTTTAGCATGATTTTGTTGTGAAATTTTATTAATTATGATTGTCATTGGTATTGTACGGAGATATAATTTACATTTAGTTAAATGTAATAGAATATTATGTACCTAATCTTGACGTCTAAACAATTATCTTTATCAATAAAATTATGATTATGATAACAGTGAGGGAGTGTCAACTGTCATATTTTCATAAAAAATTGGCATTAATGATAACTTTCAATGAGAAGGAAATAGTCCCGCCCAGGGTCCCGCCGTCCCGCCTTATGCCAAATAATATCTTGTCAGAGCCCCTGGTGTAAATTTCATTCGATAGCGTGACGAACCGACCAATTCCTCACAGGAACGTCACAAAGTCATCTCATTTTGACTTACAATGCATCTCAGCTCATACTTATAGGTACATATTAGTGCAGTGCAAGCAAGATGCACTGCAATTGATCGCAAAATAAGACCACAATGTAAAATCGAATGCACCTCCAAGGTTGTTTCCTCAGGGCCTAAATAAAACGATTAAAATTTTTGGCGGCCCGGCCCGTCCAATGTGTAGGTATATATATATAATTTAGTTTTATCGCAGATTGCAGTTGTTTTTTTCTCTTTTTAAACAGGCAATGACGTAAATGCCACGCCCCGGATTCTGCTGGGCCTCTATGCAACAAACGCGCCAAGCATAGACATAGTACATATATAGAAGTAGTTATAGACGCGCCAATAACGAGCGACCGGGGGTAAGAGAAAGAATATTCATATAAAATTTGGGCAGCATAGGATTTTTTCTCTTTCACTCTTATAAATTTCGGTATTTCGCCATCGCCTCCTACCTATGATGCCACCCGGTCGGTGATAAGGACAAAGCACGGCACAATTTTCTCTTTCCTCTTATAGGAATCGCAATAAGACTATCTTTCTCTTCAAAGAGTGTCAGGCCCTTGGCGCCAAGGCATTAACTTAGTTATACCTATTACCTATAGTTTGGCCAGGGACTATCGGATTTCAAACATAGACAGAGAGAATCATATTGTCTATGTCTTACGGACGGAAAGAACGGGATGAGTATAGTCTTTTGTTCTTATTTACTAATAATCTAACAAATTTGGTTTTCCAGGCTGAACATACAATATTGGTGGTGCCCTAGCAATATATATATTTTGACCGCTTATTTATACTCTGAAGAGATAATTTTTGACATTGTGTTTAGTATAACTATCATTACTTTCTGACATTTTATCTCACTGTATTTGACTTTTAATTTTTTATTTTGTTATGATTTGTTTGTTTTTATTTATTTTTTAATTATTTTACTGAATTATTATTTTTTACAATTTGACGATCTTTTTGTGAGTTCATGTTATTTAGACACATTGTGACATTGTTAAATATCATGTAATTCCCAATAAGAAATAAATAAATCTAATCTAATCTAATCTATTTGCAATTTGTCCATAATTAAAAAGTTGTTATTTTTGCATAGCAGCACGGGAATCGGGATCGGTTAGCTGCCCTCAGTGCCCCATTTTAAAAATTCAGCCTGTTTTAGTATAAAGTAAGGTACAAACCTTACAAAACCAAAGAGATTAATGTTATGTTGGCACATATTAAATTGATGTTTAGTTTAATTGGTACTAATATCCGCAAATCACACTACTTTTTACTTTATGGAAAAGTACGGCCTCGGATCGGACAGCACCGCTACCATTAGGTGATACATCTTTAATAACGGTTAAGTTATAAATGTATTGGTATACTTGAATTATATCAGTTAGTTATTATCGTACATCTCGCCCGCCAATACATGTACGGATAAGTACGAGCGAAATTGAATGATATCAGTTAGATGTCATTATATTATCAGTGTACGTTCGAATTGGCCTGACTTTTACATCAACGAATGCAAGAACCAATACATTTATAACTTAACCGTTATTAAAGATGTATCACCTAAGTATTGCTTTGTCTGGTAGCGGTGCTGTCTGATCCGAGGCCATACTTTTCCGCAGCTTATTTATCGGCTTGGTCAAAAGTTATTTTTGTCTCGAGTTCGTTGAACGCAAGATCCTTCTTTTTTTTAAAATACTTTCTTCCTTCTTTAAGCAGGTTGTGTTGCGTTTAAGGTCAATGTAATGTAATAAGCTGGGAATTTTCCAGATAATTTGCTAGACATTGAGGTCCTTGAGGCCCAAAGCAGGCATAATTATCTGAAATTATGATGTCAATGTTGTTTCTGAATAAATTTTGTGGACTACCACGGAAATATCTGACATATTAATTATTATTATTGCATTCATTATTTAAATTTATTAGATTTTGATTTTATTGTTGAAAGTTTTGTTTTTATTTTTAATGTATTTACTAACACATAGCTATAACGATGGTACTAACAATATTGTATGGAATCTTGAATGTTCTGAAATAAAGATATTTTATTTTATTTTTTATTTTTATTTTAAACAGAATTTACAGATTGTGAAGGACAAATATTATGAATTTAAGATAAATTAAATAAATATTATACTTAATTACGAAAATATTACACAGATCGATATCGTCCCATTAAGTTCCATAAGGCTTGTATAGTTAACGCTATCTCTACTGAGCTCGTTCACTTACCTGTACTAACAATGGCATTCTGTTAAACAAAAGCCATTATTTCTTTTGTGTGAGCGCGTGGCCTTTGTGCCTGAGGCTCACACACCACACACAATTGGCCACGCGCACAGGCACAAAGGCCACGCGCGCACACAAAATAAATAATGGCTTTTGTTTAACAGAATGCCGTTGTTAGTACAGGTAAGTGAACGAGCTCAGTAGAGATAGCGTTAACTATACCCACAACACCATCGACGATATATAAGGTGTCCACGAAAAAAAGTGGTCCTGAATGAACGTGTATATCTTTTTACCGAATGTACATTTACAAGAAGTTATTTTATTTTAATAATTAGTATATATAATACTATATAACAAAAATAAAATCGTATTTTAATGTATGCGTTTGTGTGAGTTTTCGCCAAATAAATTCTATCACACCTTTCATTGATTGTACAGCGTTTTTTGACATTCTTCACTCGCTTCCTGCTACAATGTCACAACAGTATTTATATTTTTACAAGCTGTTTTAGGCACTTATGAATGTCATCTTACCAAAAAAATACTTCTTGAAACTCATTTCTATTTGTGATAGTCAGGAAGACTTTCTAGTCTAAGCACTGGAAGTAGTTTTTATATGGGAGGCATTTATTCGTCAAAAAGTCAAATTAACCAAAGTTGAAGAACCTCAGAACTATCTCAATCTGAATACAATTAGAAAAATTGTTTCTTTTGTGAAAAGAGGACGTCATAAGGTATAATTTGGATTATCTAATAAAAAAAAAAAATATATTCAGCAGGACAACTTGATAAAAACTGCCAGAAGACGCTGTACAAGAAAACATTGGTACCATGGGATATATATTGCCAAAATTCATAGAAACCTAACGTTATATCATGTTTGTATTTTTAATATGTAGTTTGATATCCACAAATTATGTACAAAACGTGCTGTTTGAAAATTCACATTCAAATAAAAGATTTACACTATTATGCATGACCACTTTTTTTCGTGGACAGGCTTTAATATATATGTAGTTATATTTATACATAGAAAACGTCCATAACTGGCCCCATTTAATAAACATTACAATTCGACAATTTTGTAAAAAAGTGACATATTTGTTAAATTGTACTTACAAGTGCTGTTTAATAAACCCTACAAATAAGTAAAAAATTATAAATAAATATAAATAACATACAATTTTCACAGTTATAAACGCTGTTTAATAAACGTTTACATATGTTAAAAATGCCTGTAGCTTTTGATGACAATATTGTATTTACAAAATTGTAATGGTAAGGTACAATTTACATAAAATGTAAGTTTTTGCCACAAGTATTTAATAAACGAGGGTAGACTTCATTCTTTTTAATTTAGAATTTTAGTAGGTATCTCACGCAATACATTTCTTATTGTATTGGTTTACCTATTTTAAAACATGAACAACGATAAGAAAATGACAATTTTGTTTCTCATATACGTCAATAATAGAATATTATTTAGTGAAAAACTAACTCACGAAATGAAAATCAACAAGTGGAAAGAGATAGCTGAACAGTTAACGTATTTGAGTATTTGCATGCATTAAAAGAGAAATGTATCCTTTTACGAAAAACTCTTCGTCTTCGTTCATTATCACTATGGTCACTATTGCTGTCACTACTCGTTGTTAGAATCATTTTTTATTCTTATTTAGATTGTCCGGCACACCTCATCAAGTTTTTACACATAATGAGAGTGCCTGTCAGAATTATACTACAATTTACAAAATATGTAAACTTGTGATTACTATTATGTGTTCAATAAAGTAGTTTTCCATACAAAATTGTAAATTGTACCTGTGAAGTGAAAATGTTTATTGAACCAAATTATGTAAAATTGTAGACACACTTGTACAATTATGTAAGTTTTCCACCATGACAAATTTGTAAGTCACATTTTTTATTGAGCAGGAACTTGTAGAATTGTAAGCTGTCACTTACAATTTACAGTTTACAATTTGTAACATTTATTAAACAGGCCCTTTGAAAAAAAAACACGCAAAGGGATAAGTTCGCCTTTGTTGTTTTTAATTTACTCTGTGACTGTGTTTTTCGTGTTTTTATTTCTATGTAAGTATATACATACATACATACAAATAATCGCCCTTACCAGGATTCAAATCGAACCTGCCGTAATCTGCTGCTTTGTAGGCCAAAAAAACATATAGGCTTTCAGACTTCAAAAAATTACAGTTTGTCAAAGGAGTCAAAGGACTGTCTCATTTCAAACATAGACAGAGAGAATCATACTATCTTTGTCTTACACTAGTACTAGCACCTAAAAGAAAAGGATGAGTAAGTAGGTATAGTTTTTTTGTTCTTATTTACTGACAATTTAGTTTGACCAACAGTATCTTGTATGAATTCAAATCCGATGACGTAGGTAAAAATGGTAAAATATTTTTTCATGTAATCAATTTTAACAAAGTTTCCAAGAAATACATTTTTAAAGTTAGCTTTTTTCATGTAACTTATTGTTAAACCAATACTTAATGAGTCATCTTATGACGATGGTTGAGTAAATCTTACGAAGTTACGAGACCTGTTTGCGCGTACCTTGGACCTTCGCATTAAACGTTTCATACATTTTCATGTTGCATAAGAACATAAGATTTACAGCGAATTAGTAAAGTTAAACCAAGATAAGCCTGCAACGATTTTGATAGCACACGCACGTATAAATAACACTTGCACTGCGTGTGCTATCAAAATCGTTGCAGACTTATCTTGGTCTGACTCATAAAACATTTTCTTTTTAAGTGTTAGAATATAGGTACAATTTCAAATTCAAGCTAACATACAGAGGACTATTCGTATTTAAACATATCTCGATTTGTTGTATTAATATGATACGAAAACGAGAGAGATAGAGACGATTCGCAGGCACCAATAAATTGTGATATGCGTTTGAGTTTTAATTTAAATTTTATTTTTAAAACGCCTTAAACGACAGGAAAAGCTGAAGAAAGGCAATGTGAATAAATCAACAGACATAACTTCTTTAACTAGCAATGTTTAAAAATGATAGTTCCAACTAAAACATCAAACAATAGCGAGCAATTAATAAACAGAATCAGGCCGCGTGGTTGAGGCAATGAAAAAACCCAGCGAATTAAAACGTTGCCCAAACGGCTTGCGTCACAGTTGGCACACTGGCCGCTTGCCTTCGCCAGTTAAAAAAAAACTTGCCATAGACAGTCGGCGAAGAAACGCGCGCGAATACAGACGTGAGCTGGCCGTCAAGACGAACGCGCGAAAATTATTCGAATTTTAAAATTAAAAAAATTGTGCTGTGCTCAGTGTTGTGTTGTGTGTGTGTTTATGATACAAGGAAGCTGACAGCATAATGCTTATAACGTGAGTTTTAGAATAGACTATATTTTAATTAGTTATAGTGATTATTGCTAATTAATATTTTAATTTATTTTAGAGCGTGCTTTGCAAAAATTATTTAAGCAACAATAGGGATCGTGGAACTTTGATTTATATTTTTAAGCATCTGTTCCTTCATCGTTTCTTCACCGGCTTTAACCTATTTCATTTAATCGTGTAATGTTTTCATCTACCCTCAAATGGCTAAATATTCGATCTCGTTTTAGGTTATTTACTAGGGCGAAGTAAGAGCAAATATTACAAAACTAAATTACTATTGATTAATCAAATCATTTCGATTTATTCTTATAAACGATTATAACAGCTTCGTTGTTACGTTAAATAAGTAATATATCGTAGTAAAAATTCTGTAAGTTTTAGCACATCGAGTTAAATTAATTGACCTGAAGAATTTTCCTGCCCAATAAAATACCTAATTGTGGTTTGTTTACATTCTTTTAAATACCTAAAGATACAGACTACATATATGTATATATATACGTCAAGTATGGATCTGATAGGGATAGGTATGTATGCATTCTTACTGCCACTTGGCAGAATTTTTGTGCAAAGTTAGCGTGGTCAGAGTCTATATCTGAGCGCACGAGATGCTCAACAATACCTGAACATATTGTGTAGGCGTTAGTTTAGATCAGCGGTTCCTAAGCTGGGGGTAATTACCCCCGCGGGGGTAAAACTGGCATTTTACTGGGGTAAAACTGGTATTTTACGGGGTTCAAAAACAAAGATAACAAAGACCTATCTATAAGAAAGAATATTAATTATTATGGAAGAGGGGTAAAATCGAGTGCCCTAGTTAGTCAAAGGGGTGACAGTACTGAAAAGGTTAGGAACCACTGGTTTAGATGCTTTACAGATATTGACCAACACAGGAAGGATGAGTAGTTTGCTCACGTCACAATTAACTGAATTAACTAGGCTTCTGCAGCACGATTTCGAAACAATCCGACCGACGTCGACTGGTTTCATATAAAAAGGATACACGATCACCGATAATAATATAATTGATTATTACACTGATGATTATTAGAGAGGAAGCTGCCAGACTCTTGGATTTTCTGTGATGTCCCTTCTTCTGTAATGTTTTAAGGGTTCCGTAGCCAAAGGGTAAAAACGGGACCCTATTACTAAGACTCCGCTGTCCGTCTGTCTGTCCGTCTGTCTGTCACCAGGTTGTATCTCATGAACCGTGATAGCTAGACAGTTGAAATTTTCACAGATGATGTATTTCTGTTGCCGCTATAACAACAAATACTTAAGTGGGGCTCTCATACAACAAACGTGATTTTTTTGCCGTTTTTTTGCGTAATGGTACGGAACCTTTCGTGCGCGAGTCCGACTCGCACTTGGCCGATTTTGGATACGTACGCTCATCCACAGTCAGAAATGAAGAGCTTCGCTCCTTCTGCGCTTCTGACCTGGAGTTTGTGTATTTACAAAAGCAAGAAGTTACAAAAGCGACGTGATTCTCGCGTTTGAAAAACTCGCGCAGCTCTATCGCATTATCTAGCTAGATAATGGTTAACTTTAGCTAGTTTTTCTCCGGGACCACGAAGGCAATGACGCCTTCCAAACGTCTAAGGTATTTTTCAAGTTTAGACGTGTAGCGAGCTCATCATATGTGCTATTTTTTACCAAAAGGGTACTTATTGTCGCGTGTCAGTAAGGCGCTATTTCCATATAGCTTCAATTAGAAATCAACCTTATCGACAACCGACAATGTTGTACCTTTTGGTTGAAAACGTCACATATGGTCACTTTACAGTATATTCATAGATTATAATAAAACCCGACTAAGTAACTGATTATATAAATCCAACACGCTTGGAAATTCCTCTGCCGATTACTAAATAGCAGGAATTTTCTGAGCTAGCTAGCAATTTGGTGTCGGTTGCCTTCGCTCCTTCCGTTCTCGATACAGCCAGGTCAGCCCCATTAACTTTATACGTCACCACAATCTCTTATTTGTACGTCATCAGTCATCTGTGTATATCATTTGGATTGAGTACAGTCAAGGGTCTGACACTCTTTGATAGAGAAAGATAGTCTTATTGCGATTCCTATAAGAGGAAAGAGAAAATAGTGCCATGCTTTGTCGTTATCACCGACCGGGTGGCATCATAGGTAGGAGGCGATGACGAAATACCGAAATGTATAAGAGTGAAAGAGAAAAAATCCTATAAACTGAAATAAATGTCATATACAAAGGAAAAAATGACCAAAGCCTCCAAGTGTCCACAGCTGGAATCGAACCAGCGTCCCCCGTTTACCGGACAGGTGCTTGAACCTCTCGGCTATCCGGTCACGGTGGTATGGGTCGAAATTTCCAAGTATATGACAATTTCCCGAAGGCTTGTGGCGCCCCCTGGCCATCTCTAAGGTAGAGCAGTATGGTTCGCTAGCCCATAATCACCCGAGTTTGATTCAGTTAGAAGGTACGTCATATATACGTCAATACAATTGTTGTATGGGAGCCCCACTTAAATATTAATTTTATTCTGTTTTTAGTATTTGTTGTTATAGCGGCAACAGAAATACGTCATCTGGGAAAATTTCAACTGTCTAGCTATCACGGTTCATGAGACAGACAGCCTGGTGACAGACGGACAGACAGACAGACAGACGGACAGCGGAGTCTTAGTAATAAGGTCCCGTTTTACCCTTTGGCTACGAAATCCTAAAAACGAGAGTTCTTTTCCTATGACGGCCCTCCTAACCAACTTTTTTATATGCCGGTCTTTCCCACAGTGGCGTAGCTAAGCGTGGGCATCGCCCACGGCCTCGCGCCCCAAGGAGGGCCTCGCTTCAGGCACAGCGAAAGAAAAGGGCCTCGCAGATACGACTTCGCCCACCGCTAGATTAGTTCCCGCTACACCACTGCTTTCCCACTTCCCACATCAATATACAGAATGAGTGAGAGTGGGAAGTAAAAGTTTCATATTTCCCATGGGGCAAAACCCATGTCGAAAGTTGATAAAGGCCAAGGGTTTTCGATAGTATCGGATTTTCCAAAGGTTAAATGAGAATGCCCTGCGGCAAGATCGCTAGTTACACGATAAATTTTATTGAAAATTACCAAACAAATAAGTTTGTATCAAAAGTATCTTGATAACTATTGTTTTGCTTTATATGGACAAAACTTATTTTTACAAGGAGATACGTCTGCGAGTGGTAAATAAAATATATTTAAGGAAAAATTGAAGAAATCACCACCTTTCCGAACACCGGTCCGATCGCTTTTAACCAAGTGAGCTACCAAAGTTTACCATAAGCGGGTAAATCTTAGCCACGCCTTAGGTAAGCTAAGCGCATTGCGATATCTACCGTAAGATTGTTATATCTTAATGGCACCGAAGTCCCAAATTATATTAAGAATTTTACCTGTAACAATGTGCTAACCCCTAAGTTATAACACTTTAAACTCTCGCATTTTGAATACATAATTAATTATACGAACGGGTCTACCGCGATTTAATTTCATTGTTTTTACCTTTTCCGACGTTTCAGCTGAGTTGCACCAGCTTGTTGTTTTTATAAACTAATTTAGGGTACTTTAGTGTTGTTTAAGTACTTAGATCTCCATTGACATTTTGATGGGACGTCAGTCTTTCCGTGACCACAGCTGGTGCAACTCAGCTGAAACGTCGGAATTCAAGGTGAAAACAATGAAATTAAATCGCGGAAGACCCATTCGTATAATCAAATAACCCCTAAGTTAATTTTCATCAAGCAGATACATAATTAATTACGAGCCATACACACTTAAACATACTTTAAAATTAAATTAACACTAGACCCTACTCATAGTGTTGTGTTCCTGCCGGTGAGTAAGGTTTCCAGAGCTCACTCCTCTGGAGTTGCAGGCGTACATAGGTTATGGAGACTGCTTAACATCAGGCGGGCCGTATGCTTGTTTGCCACCGACGTAGTATAAAAGAAATCTAAATAGAGCTAAACCTCTAAACTACGTACGTTAGCAGCAAGTGCAACCGCAGATATAAGATAATAATAATAACCGCTAATGTTGGGCAATCTTACCCAAGATTCATTTTAGTTGAGTCATGCGTTTCGCACCTCGGTTTCTGGGTCGCATGCGCAGCCGGACTCTCATTAATTTAATATTAATATTCAAATTATTAATATAAATGATTGAAATATAATCATTATTGAAATTTACTAATGATTTAATTTAGTTTGACTAGCTAGACTTTTTCAGAAAAGGATTGTATATCTGAATATTCCTTTAAAAAGTTGGCAGCTTGCATGTGGCACCCCTGGACTGGATTTGCAAGCATACACAAGCTAACATAATGTGAATCCGCCGAATCTTGGGATTAGGCTGCCTTGCAGATCCCGGGTTTCCTTAAGTTCCTTAAAAAGAAAGTAAGAAGATAATGGGCTCCTACAACCGATCTACTTAGTTTTGTATTTAAATATGATTAGGAATGACCAATTATTTATTGTATAACGCAAACGTTCTAAATGCTTACGCAGCGTCTTACGTAAACGAACAACTCGCGAACGCGAAGCGAAGCGCCGTGGCGCGGCCGGGCCATGGCGTTCGCGTTCTCAACGAAATCGCCCACGTAGTACACTTCTATAGTGTACCAAAGGATTGATTCACCCCGCGCCGCATCGCTTCGCTTCGCGTTCGCGTGTTGTTCGCCTACATAGTACGCTGCGTTATTCGTAACAATGTCACCTAGTTTCGTGACAGTAGTTGTGGTTTTGTTAACGTAAGCGGTTTACTTTCTGTTGAAATACCGTTTTTTACCCTATTATGCATATAGTAGTAAAAAGGTGCATTTATATCACGTAGAAATTACATTGAAAGAAAATACAAAAGACCCGTTTAGTATTTTATATTAATACTTATTTGAACTTAAATTGAATACATCGCTTAAAGGATGACTCACGCTAGACCGGGCCGGGCCCGGGTTGAGCCGTTCGACATGTCATTTTCTATGACGGCTGATCGGTGATCACGTGGTACCTTCCATAGAAAATCAAGCGCCGGAAGCTCCGGCCCGGCCCCGGCCAGTTTCATCCTTTAGTTTAAAAAAGGTTCTTGAGCTAAATTATATATGTAAAAGCGGCTTCTGCTACGCGTAAAATATCTAAAACAACATCTGCGATATACACCACAACTCAGCTTTCTTGGGTAAGAGTATACTAGGTATTGCTCCAAAAATTTTCAATAATATCCCACACTATATAAAGTGCCTACAGCTTGACCTGCAACAAATGCTATCCGTAAGTGATTTTCTTGCAGACAAGTGAAACAATTATAACTTGTCCATTTTATATAATAGTTTAACATAGATTGTAATTATGTGATTTGTGAAATGTTATTATTTTTATTTGGATGTTAAACAATATGTTATTACTACTCTAAATGTTTATGGCTGTAATATTACTAATAGGTTTGTTTAACTGAAATAATTTATTATTAACATAATGAGTCACCATTATATTTTAAGTTTTTAATATTACTTTATTATATTACTTTATACGTAATTTGGTCGGGTTATTTGTTGGTTCATGTTATACTCATGTCCCAGCCCCTAACTAGCGCCACCGGAGAGATTAGGAACTATTATTTTTAAAGCTGAAAGCGGTTACTTTTGCAACAATTCTGCCATAAGAGATTGGCATCCTTTTCTATACCATCCATAATTTCTACGCCAATAGGCAAAACACAGAGCTCTATTTATTATTTCATATATAAGACTATGGATGATATAGAAAGGATGCCAATCTCTTATGGCAGAATTGTTGCAAAACTGACCGCTTTCAGCTTTAAATAATAGTTCCTAATCTCTCCGGAGGCGCTAGTTAGGCTCTGGGACATGAGTATAACATGAACCATGTACGGCAACAAATAACCCGACCAAATTACGTAGGTTGTTTTTGGTAGTATTTCGGTGTATGGTGGCGCCGCCTAATTACTGTTTTTTGATGGACACTTTTCATACGTAGAGATTTGGCTCCTTTATATAGTCTCCATGTATAAGACCTTAGCTGTATTACCTGTGTTCCACAAAAAAATTTTTACTTTACTACTAAGGTGAAGTTCTTTCTGTATTAGATTACCTTTATTTAGCTTGAATACTATTTATTTACTTCCCAAACGTCGATATTTTGTTATTGCACATAATCACATATTGAGGAAAGAAATGCAATTGGCCGAACAAACCAAGCGAATTACCGTGACACTATAATTATATTGTTGATATACAAACCTAGTCGTATTACGGTCATATAAACGTCACGAGTGTTACGTGACAGGTCGCATAACAGCGGAACTGAAACTGGTCCCAATCGAGAGCACAGCCTCATTGATTTATACTGGAGCTTGATTCAGACTTATCAATTTGTTACGGTTTTAATTTTGTTTTGATACGACCTTGACGATCTCATTCTGTATGTCCAAATTGTAATGTAGAATCGTGTCATGAGGCATCTCGCTCGCACTTATTGGTGCGTTTGAGATGCCTAATGACATCTAACAAATTGTTATTTGACCTATAGCGTTTTGGGGGTTGCGTTTAGCTAAATAACCATAATCTGAGAACAAAACTTCCGCGAGACACAGACATATTAAATATATTATGTCGAGCGTTTTTCGACTTAAAATACGTGAGTGACCCGTTATTAGTGTCATAGAGTAACTTATACTAGAGCGGTACTGTCATAGTAAATTTTGTAACCCCAGTAAATTCACTGCCATCTGTCGACACACTTTAAAACTAAAAATGAAGATTTATAAAAATACGATAAAATGTATTTCAATATAGATAAATGATTTTTTTTATTTGCATTAATTACTTTTATGATTTTGACCCATTTTCTTTCACTGATATGCGTTATTGTTAAATAACAAACGAAACCGTCAACGCCATCTATACGACAGTTGGCCAAAACTAGTAGCGCCCTCTAAACGAGAATCAAATTTTCTTGATTTTCGAGGCACGTTTTTTCCTTAGACTGTATCCATCTATTACGGAGTTATATCTATCTTTGTTAGTGTGTTTAATAATCTGAGAAGGTAATATTAAACTAAAAGAATAATAATTTTTAATTTAAACTAACCAGTAAGCATTGACCATTATTTTCATCCCAATGTATGTAGTATAAAATCATATCTGAGCTTATTAGTGTTATCCAAACCGAAACTATACTAAAAGGGTTCGAAAATACGATGATGCCGTGTTTCCAGATCAAGTTCAACAAACTTTTTTTATTCCCGTATATATTAACGTTGGGCGAGATTGTACGTAGAATTAGTGCCGTGACGAAACTGAAAGCCAAAGTCAAAGCGTGTCGGCGCGAAACGGTAAGTTTAAAAGATAACAGGTAATTTATCAATGATTTTTCAGACAGACGGATAGCGGAGTTTTATTAATAGGGTCCTGATTTTACCCTTTGGGTACGGAACCCTAAGAATGAGAGAATGTTTATTTACAGACTTAAAGTACCATATCTTTTTAAATCTAGAAAGATCCTGGATATAAATACTCGTATTATGTTTAGTGTTAAATAATAAATATAAAATAGGGTTAAAACATACTTAATTAGAAAAATTAAATTAACTCTTATGCCTAGTTACACATTACAATATAATAAAATTAAAATTAAATATGCCAATGAACAACTTTTAACATATTTACATGAATAATTACATTTTAACTAATTTCTATACTTTATCTTTGGATCGTAAAGATTGTCCAGGAAACAATGGTCCGTCGTGAGAGCCCCACTGAGCCTTGACCGAAATTACCACAATACAAACATGTGAGCATTATTTAATAATAAGCTTGTATAAGCATATTTACTTCCAATACGCCGAGTTAGGTTTTTTTAAACAATTACTAATTATTTTTTAGTGCTTTATGTTTTAATAATTAAATAAATAAATATTAGGGGACATCTTACACATATCAACCTAGCCCCGAGCTAAGCAAAGCTTGTCCTATGGGTGCTAGGCGACGGTATACTTATATAGATAAATACATACTTATATACATAGAAAACAACCATGACTCGGGAACAAATATTTGTTTTCATCACACAAATAAAAGCCCTTACCGGGATTCGAACCCAGGACCATCGGCTTCACAGGCAGGGTCACCCACTAGGCCAGACCGGTCGTCAAACTCAAATTATCAGGTAAAATGATTAAATAATGCTAAAAGTGGATATTGTGTCAATAGCGGTGACTGATTGTACATACATATAAAAATAATTACAGATTGTTTTTATTTTCACAAAAAATAAAAAAATAAAAAAAATATTTTTTGTTCGCGTGTAAACATAACCATTGTAGAATAAAATTAATTATTGCATGGATTTAATCACATACTTATTACATCGATCGCAATAATTTGCTGCACTTCATTCATTTACTAAATTAATTATTTTAATCAAGTTCAAATAATAAATATTTCAATTAATTAATTTTTAAATGATACCCACCTTACTTAATTAGGGATAAACTTTCCATTCGAGCGCGCGTTGAAGTCTTTTGTTCTGAAAATTAAACTGAACCGCATACTCGTATACATAATGAGTTTCAGTAGCCAGACTTCAGTGTGCGTGTGATACTGATATGTATAAATCATAATACCAAAAAAAACCGGCCAAGTGCGAGTCGGACTCGCGTCGAAGGGTTCCGTACCATTACGCAAAAAACGGCAAAAAATCACGTTTGTTGTATGGAAGCCCCACTTAAATATATATTTTATTCTGTTTTTAGTATTTGTTGTTATAGGGGCAACAGAAATACATCATCTGTGAAAATTTCAATTGTCTAGCTATCACGGTTCATGAGACGGCCTGGTGACAGACGGACAGACAGACAGACAGCGAAGTCTTAGTAATACCCTTTGGGTACGGAACCCTAAAAAAGTGATACTACATACGTGGATTCTTCTACTGTCAAAGCTGAATGCGCTCACGCATAATCAATAAATAAAGCAAAAAAAACACGTGGCATGAAAAAGCTAAGTAAAAAACGTTACTAACAAATATTTATCCGATGATGAAATAAATATATTTCCGTATAATTAATCCGGAAAAATAACCTATGCTATAACTTCAAAGTCGTAAACAAAGTGATTATTGATAAATCGTTCGTTTTTTACAAGTTGTTAAACAAATTATGTAAAATTAGGTACCGGTGTGTTACCTGACAAGCCAATTTGAAAGTGCATCTGACATCAAACCGATATTTGAATCATATTGGAATCATATTAGTTAGCTGTGATTCGCGCGTTCATTTCACTCTGACTTGTATTAGTGCGAGCGTGACGCCCGCGCGGATGACATCTAACTGATATGATTCCAATATGATTGAAATATCGGTTTGATGTCAGGTGCACATTCAATTGGGCCTGTCTGAATAGCCGAAATGCAATGTTTCACGAGTTGAATTGAAACACAATCTATCTGTTAAGCATATTATATCACCAGAAAAGTACCATAATTTTTACATAATTGGGGCATTTTCTATAAAAAGGGACCTTATTGTCGATGGCGCTTACGCCGCACAGCGTCGCGCGGCATTGTATTTATATCGGAGCATCGTTTATACCTAGGTAATGGCGTAAGCGCCATCGACAATAAGGTCCCTTTTTATAGAAAATACCACATATTATCATAATTGTTTTTCGCAAGCGTGCATACCTTATGTTATATCCTCATTTTGCAACCGCCATCTTGCAATCGCCCTGTTTTGATATAATAATGTAATTGTTTTTAGTCGTTGTGATAGTAAACCGCCTCTGAATGTTACGTTACGTTTAGTGTATAATATTTGAGTGTACATGTAATAATATATTGTTACTGGGTCATTCTACCTTTTACTGTAGGTACTTTTGTCCCCAGAAGAAATTATTTGATTTTTTATATTTGTTAATTATGTAAGTTTAATTGTATATCAATATAAAGCACATTTAAATGCTGCACTAACGATACCTTGTAACCAGAGTAAAACATCTTTTATCTATTTACATATATATTTTTTAAAGGTAACAAAGTTGTCGTTATCTTCTCTTTGATAGGACTAAACATTTTTAGAAATACGTAAGTCGACACGTCTTTTCAAAAATGTCATTCAAATAAAAACTACAATCATTTAATTAAAATAAAACTTATTATCTTCAAAATATTCTCCTTTAGCTTTGAAACACAACGCAAACGTTTGTTAAAATTATCAGCAATATGTCGCCAACCGAAGTTTCGGTTTACGAGTACCTACAGTTTTAATAGTATTGTCACTACTTGAAATAACATAAATTACAATATTTTCATAGAATGTAATTTAATTTGTTCTTAGGGGAATATGTGGCAAAAAAATATTAACGTATTTTTTTTATCTAATATTATAGTTTGTATAGTAGATATCAGATGGCTACTATACATTGCTATTTATTAATAAAATGTAAGGAATCGAATGGTATTTTTTTTCCATTTTGGAGTTTAAAAAAAAATTCGAATTCGTATTTTTTTAATCATTTTTAGGGTTCCGTACCCAAAGGGTAATAACGGGACCCTATTACTAAGACTCCGCTGTCCATCTGTCTGTCTGTCACCAGGCTGTATCTCATGAACCGTGATAGCTAGACAATTGAAATTTTCACAGATGATGTATTTCTGTTGCCGCTATAACAACAAATACTAAAAAAGTACGGAACCCTCGGTGCGCGAGTCCGACTCTCACTTGGCCGGTTTTTTTTTGTGTCCAATTTATTAGGGTTCCGTAACCAAAGGGTAAAAACGGGACCCTATTACTAAGACTTCGCTGTCCGTCTGTCCGTCCGTCTGTCTGTCTGTCACCAGGCTGTATCTCATGAACCGTGATAGCTAGACAGTTGAAATTTTCACAGATGATGTAACTGTTGACGCTATAACAACAAATACTAAAAACAGAATAATATAAATATTTAAATGGGGCTCCCATACAACAAACGTGATTTTTTTGCTGTTTTTTTCCGTAATGGTATGGAACCCTTCGTGCGCGAGTCCGACTCGCACTTGGCCGGTTTTATTATAATAAATTGCTAATTCTCTATATATTTAACTAGATTTTGTTATAAAATTCAAAACGTGTCGTGTCGTCATCCCTATTGCAATGTGCGTCGTAAAATGCACTGAGATGGCCATTAAATGTTTTGCGTCACTGTAAGACGTCATTCTTAGACCATTGACCCATTTTTTGTGAAAATTGGCCAAGTCATGATTACGAAGCGTAATCCGTTTTGGGCTCCTATTTGCGCAACGCCGTTTATAATTAAGTATGTAGTTATTTATAGACTTACAGGCCCATTCGAACGTATGTACACTGACATAAGAATTATATTTGAATCATGTTATTTATAAACTGAAATAGATAACATACACTAAAGAAAAAGTGACCAAGTCCACCGGTGGCCGAGACGGGATTCGAACCCGCGTCTTCAGCTTACGCGGCTAACGTCTTGACCACTAGACCACCCGGCCACCCATATAATATATATATATATATATATATCCTCTATAGTACCCCTGCATAGAAGTTTGTATGCAGCGTGGCACCTTTTCTCTGCAGCTGACCGTACTTAGTATAATTTATATCATATAATTCATGTTAATTATTTATCATGTATTTCGCTCGTATTTGTCCCTACAATTAGCGCGGGCGAGACGCACGAGAATTAAAGTATATAACATAGAAAATAGACGAGGCAGAATGATAGGTCACTTGATAAGACACGACACTTTCTTTAACACTATATTAGAAGGCAAGGTAGAAGCGAGAAGAGGCCGCGGAAAACCACGAGCAAGCTACACACAACAACTGAAAGCGAAAGCAAATGTCGTGAAGAACCTGGCCGAGGACCGAGAAAACTGGCGCATACTCCACCGACAAGAGCCATGCTCTTAAATTATGAAACATGATTCTGATGTCAGTGTACGTTCGAATCGACCTGTTAGTTTGTTTTGGGTACCATTTGCGCAAAGGTGTTTATTTATAATTTAGTTATGTAGTTATTTTTTGTGACCGTTTAGTAAAAAACGTTGGTTCTGAGAATATCGCTGATGTCTATGAAATTCTGTGCGTGTATTCGGATTAAGCATACCTTTTGTTTACGTGAGTGTGTATCGAGAACTCTATTACAATGTTTTTATGTGTAGTGTATAGACAGAGAATAGTCAATATTATATTTAATGTCATCTAAAACATTGGTACAGCAAACAATATCTTATGTATGTATCTTATGCTTATGGTATGGTAGATAAATAATTTTCATTTTATTCTTTAACACGTAATTTCATTCGATATTTTCGATGATTGTTAATTTGAATTTAGTGGAGAGAAACATACCTACTTAGGTTTTAATTTTGGGAAATAAAATGACATTTGTTGTTAAATTTAGGTATTAACAAATCCTATTGAAAAGTCTTTAAATATAATAAACACCGCAGTTTCGCACGGTTTCATCTCGATCTTGGCCTTACACTACCGTGTCCCTAGACCAGCGGTTCTCAAACTTTTTTGGTGGCGGAACCCTTTTGGAAGGCGAAATATTTGACGGAGCCCCAAAGTAAAAATTTTTCGTTCGTACCTATCGTACCAACCAGACATACCTATAGAAGAGCTGGTTCGCTTTTTTTATTATTACAAGTATTAAAAATATTGTTCACTACGGTTTCACTCACTATTATTTTTAATAGCTTTTGGCGACATGTTTCGGAATCTTCTTCGGAGTGCACGGAGCAGAGCCGCCGCGGATACTCGTGCCTGAGGAAGGACTCCCGAAGAGTCCGAAACATGTCGCCAAAAGCGACTAAAAATAATAGTGAGTGAAACCGTACTGATCAAAATATTTTGAATGATGTGTCCCGATAGTTTAATTTCGATTATTACAAGGATTATCGCGTAGCCCCAACAGAGGCTTTGCGGAGCCCTAGGGGTCCGCGGAGCACACTTTGGGCTGCCCTTGACAAAAGCGAAGACCTCTAAACTTATCCATGGTCTCGCCAATTAAGTTAAATTTGCCCAACGCAATAACATAAACATACCGATAAACAAACACAACCACGTTTAGGACCTTGGGCCGGACAAACAGACGGACGGGCGGCCTTCTTCGTACGCGGAAAGCTGTGATGGAATAAATATTATGCATCTAGAGGTTAAAATGTACTCATTTAAATGGACTTGAAGCGAGTTTTCAACTGTTGTTCGAAGCCTTTTCTTTAACTCTGTAAAAAGAGACACCAACCTGCATATTGTAAAACTGGGTTTGGGCGGAGTATGTCACATTCGTAGGTCACTTTCGAGCTAGGTCACCTTCTGAGGACGTCACTTTCTGAGTACGTTACCTTCTGAGGTTTTCACTTTCTGAGTTCGTCACATTCTGAGTACGTCACTTTCTGAGAACGCCACTTCCTGTGGACGCCGCTTTCGGAGTTCGTCACTTTCTGAGTAAGTCAGTTTTTTAAGAAGTCAGGATAATAAGATTTAAAGCGTATATATACCTGCATGAACAACAGATCAATACCAGCAATCATATTAAGTCACCTTAAGACAGTTCGTATTCGTATTACCCTTCAATGGGCACTAAAAAAACAACCTGTATGTCATACATAAAAGCGGCCGTATACAGTAGCCGTATCTATTGTTCATGCAGGTATACTATGCTAAAAACCTGACGTACTCAGAAAGTGACGAAATCAGAAAGGAACGTCCTCAGAAAGTGGCGTTTTCAGAAAGTGACGTACTCAGAATGTGACGAACTCAGAAAGTGACGTACTCAGATTGTGACGAACTCAGAAAGTGACAAGCTCGGAATGTGAGGTACTCAGACAGTGACGTCCTAAGAACGTGACCTAACTCGAAAGTGACCACCTAAGAATGTGACATACTCCGCCCGAACCGGTAGCGGCTTTTTGGCGGCGGGTTTTTAATATCAGAGAACTCGCGGACGCAGGTTAGTTCCAAAATAAAATAGTTATACTTCATATGTGGGACTAGGAGCTCAGCTGTCCATGACTACCCCATCCGGCGGTTTCTCTCGCCTTGGGCGCTCGTTGGCATGCGCGCGCGCCGGTCGTTGCTTCACGGCCTTGTCGGCTTACATGCGTGTATCATGTTGATAGAACTGCACCTTTGGTAGGTACAGTCAAGTGTAAAAATATGGGTGCATATAACTTACTCAAAAATATGTCCCATAGTTCTTAATTCGCTGCCATAAGAGCTATAGGACATATTTTTGAGTATGATGTGTGCACCCATATTTTTACATTTGACTGTACTAGCAGATCCTTATACATACTGTAATTGGAGTAATGTAGGAATAGGTTTTTGACAGTTATGACAATTTACAAATAAGTTTTTGGTTCAAGCTATTATCGCTGAATGTACTTTTCTTTTCACAGGCAACTAATACTCATCGGGACAATTCTAACAACCCCAAACATAATTAGTTTGCGTTGTTTAATCACAGAGTTCATATGGCCACCTCCTGTGTCCATCATCAGATCAGATCGATGGTACCATAATATTGCATTGTCACCCGACTTGCATGCAAATTTTCAGCTTCATTGGAATCGAGAAAGTGGGTAAAATTTAACTTGGAAGATTTGATTACAGACACACAGACAGACAACGGGACAGGTAAAACTAAAAGCTTGTAAAAAGAATGCTCAAAAGCTTTCCCTCAAGGTTTGCCAGGGAGCCATAGAGCGCAGTTTTCTTGGTATTAAACTGACTGACAGAATCAGAAACTCCATCTGGCGCTCCAAAACCAAAGTAGCAGATGTAGCCCTGATAGCTGCTAAGCTAAGGACTAGGCCGTACCACGGCCGGACACATTTGCCGTATGCCAAACGACCTATGGGCCAAGAAAACTACCGAGTGGCACCAACCATAGTGCGGCGTCACGTCACGGCAGACATCGAAGGAGATCTTCTTCTTTTCGTGTCGAGGTTCCTTTTCATACGATGGATGCCCAATGGCAGCGGTGTTGACAGCCCTGGCTGTCGCATCCGAAGGAGATGGCAGCAAGATTGGCCTAATATTGCCTTAGACAGAGATGCGTGGAAGAAAGAGAGATAAGACCGTTTAACTAATAGTCTTAGCATGATATTATACTTCAACACAACTGTCAAATATCAATTCTTATACAACTCCGACTATATCTATATTCTGTTGGCGGATAATCAATTTGTACATATTTGATTTGCATGCCAGCATCTAATTGCATTAATGCAATCATTATAGCGATTTCACCTGAAATAATTAAGTAATTAGAGTTAATAACATTAAATGTGAATGCTAATAACCTCTTCTCTGTGCATGATAAGGATCCTGTCCTAATTTTTTAATCTTTTTGAATTTTTTTCGAAAACCATTGTTTCTGCTCTATACACAACCGAGGTCTTTTAACACACGATTTTGACCACCACAACATATGAAACGTTAATAACAAGGTTCATCCGACATTCGATATCGCATCGGACATCGGAATACCAGGCCAATTCGAGTTATAGTTATTCGAACTATTTCCGATATGATACTGATCTGTCAGTATCAAAAGTGCCTTTTCTTTAACCAAACACGTTCAGTATCACATCGGAAATAGATCGTATAGCTAAAACTCGAATTGGCCTGTATGTGAATATATAAAGGGGCCCACTGACTATCAGTCGGCCGGACGATATCGGTCTGTCAGTTAGAACAAAAATTTGACAGTTCCGAACAATCGTCCGGCGGACTGATAGTCAGTGGGCCCCTTAATACCTAAATATGTCTTACGAGGATAAACGAGACTAGCTATAATTAGTTTAAAATGTTGATGTAAAATCTTTGCTGGTCTCAGGTGTTGTTAAGGTGGTGAAATAATAAGCGATACTTGATGATGATAACATGTTGTGATTGTGACACTGCCGTGGGTCAAAACGATTAAATGGCGGTTTTTCTCAGTTATCACGTGTCGCTATAAGTTGTTCCTGGGGGCCTAGACAAGATGGCAACCGTTCGACAAACACTAAACGAAAAATGTAACGGCATGACATACATATGCTACGAAAAGCCGCGTGATTATCTCCATTCATTTTAAGGGTTCCGTATCGAAAGGGTAAAACCGGAACCCTATTAAATTACTAAGACTCCGCTCGCTCCGCTCGTCTGTCTGTCACCAGGCTGTATCTCATGAACCGTGATAGCTAGACAATTGAAATTTTCATAGATGATGTATGTCTGTTGCCGCTATAACAACAAATACTAAAAAGTACGGAACCTTAGGTGGGCGAGTCCGACTCGCACTTGTCGGAACAATCGGGCCAATTCAAGTTTAAGTTGTGCTATCTGATTTCGATACGAACTGACCAGTGTTAAAAGTGACATTTCTTCAAACAAAAATAAATTTTGACACTGACAGATCAGTATCGTATCGGAATCAGATAGCAGATTTAAAATTCAAATTGGCCCATATAACGCGTTGTTATGCAAACACACCCTTCGTGCGTATATTATTAATTTATAGCCTGACTAAACAAAGACACACGCTATATTCCAATTAATAACACATATATATACCTAATTCAATAGCGAAGGTCGAGTAAGTAGGACGATGCTTGACCTAGATCGTCGAATATTTAAGCAAAATTGCCAGCGTATACCGTAAACTTTTAGTATTCGTAACTCGCTAATGACAACGTATTTTTAATTAAGTGTTGCATTATTGAGCACTCATTCCTTACAGCTATTGTGTTCAGGAGGCTGTTGGGGCAGACACGTATTCTGTTCAGAAGCGATGCCATCTGTTTCCGCAGCACAGCATTGAAACTGTCTACGCGAGCTACCGCGAACATGGACGATGCACTGCAGAAACGTGACAACCCCAGCAGCGCCCTGAAAGCATTATTATACTGGACGCGCAGAGAGCTGAGCGACTGTTGCGTACAGTCCACTCACAGTGCAGCCGAATACAGCGAAGAAGTACAGTATGCTCTAAAGAGCGTAGTTTTGACTGCAGCTGAATCTGCGGGCGAGCATGTTCGCCCGAACCGCCAGCGCTCTGCGCTCCTGTTCTACATCCACATCTTTTAAATTATCAGCCCGTTGCTGACCATAAGTTACCAATCGTCTCAGTTAAACGAACCTCTTCATTAAGTTATAGTACAAGAGCCAGCCGACGTTTCTTCAAAGGTCGTTTACGCAAGCGGCATACTGACCCGCTATCTGTTATGTCACGAACCTGCTGGAAAGCGGCTATGATAAAAGACCGGCTGTGTGGATATTTTAGTACTCTTGTAAGGAATTTGGGTGGGATGTCCATTAGGAATCCGTGTGTGTGTATTTTTTTGTATAGTATTGTACCTAGATATTAAACAACAATATATATATTTAATATTAATAGCTAGGTTAAATGAATAATGTGTATCTACATTAAAAAAGAGCGGATGCCTAATAATGCCCTCGTGAATGTCATGAATGTAGTGATAAATAAAATAAACAAAACGCTTAGTTAACGTAAACAGAATTAGTCACAACAGCTGACTCGCACGTCCGCAGTTTAGCCGCGTTTGCATTTGTACTCGTTTGCAATTTCTTTGTCTGGCTGATCTTTGTTAGGGTTGCCACTTGTGCAACTCTTTAAAAAATATCTCATAATGATAACAGCGCCATCTGGTGGATTGAGAGAATAGATAATTCTTAATATGAATCTTACAATACTCATTACTTTCAAACTGCAAATCCAGTATTACATGCTTAAAGTAATGTCAGTTATTGTAGTATGTATTATTTAAACCTTAAATATTACATTTCGCATAATAAAGTTTTAGCAATATGAAACAGGTGTATCAGGTTTGTAACACATTTAGGTAGTGGGGTTGTCTGCCTCCCGCACTAGGTCCAAGCTTGTGACTCGGGAGTCAGTGATTTTTCCTAGGTACATGTGAGCTCTCAATATAGGTATAACAATAGTATCAGCAATAAACTTTCCTAAACAGGAATATAAAGCAAATGACGATTAACGTTAATTTAAAATGTTACGTTTTATTCAGGCGTTAAATACCTTGGTTGCTTAAATAAATATACTAAATATCTTCGAAATTTAAAAAAAATTAATTTTATTGTCATTAAGTGACAACCCTGCACCCGGAACGCAATAATTACTTTGTAAGCGAATAAATAATAATTATAATGGCACGCTTCTTTATATCGAAACGTTATAAAAATGCGATCTTGCATTAATTAGCATTGAGCTTGTATTAACGCCTTCTTTCCTTATTGCTAACTCACGTACAGTCACCTTCAGTAGCCGTAGGGGAGACCGAGGTGAGTTGTGACACTTGTGACAGAGGAGAATTGTGACATTCTGACATCGCCGAACTTTTGGAATTTATTAACTAATAACGAGCTCGCGATAGCGCGCGTTTGTAACTTTTGTTAGTTCACGTTACTAGCTAACAAACGCGCACTGTTGCGAGCTCGCTAATAGTTCCAAAAATCGACAATGTCACAACTCTCCCTTGTCACAACTCACCTCGGTCTCCTCTACCACAAGTTGACATTACCGTCTGCCAGTGGCGTAGTTAGCCGTGGGCGAATGGGGCCTTCGCCCACGCCTTCGCACTTAGGGGGGCCTCGCAAAGCCAATAGCGATAGCGTGACTTGACGTACTGAATTTCGAACAGCGCACCAAGCGGCACGTTTTGAAAACTCAAAATCCCATATAAAATGAGACAACGCAAACGCCGTACGTCAAGTCACGCTATTGTACAGGCCAATTCAAACGTACACATCAGAATCATATTTGAATCATGTTATTTGTTCTCGTACGTCTCGCCCGCGCCAATACATGTACGGTCAAGTACAAGCGAAATGCACGATAACTGAATGACATCAATTAGATGCCATTGTGATATCAGTGTACGTCCGAATTGGCCTGCTACTGAATTAGTTATAGGTAGAGAGTGTGCCAACTTGTTAACTTTATTATGCTAATTCCTTCGCTCTATTTACTTTCAATCAAGTAAAAGTATTGCGAACATTCATATTATTGCAAAGTAATAATTTTTAATAGCAGTAAGTAACAGCAAGTTATGTAAAGATGAGAACTAAGCCGTGAGAGTGATGTTAAAAAAATGTCTTTATGCCATACTCGTATTTATAATGTAGGAAGTGTACATTGTTTTATGCTGAACTGGAAACTGGAACCAGGTAACGCGTGAACCAGAGGATATAATAAGATAGAGCGGTACGTCATAGTACATTTTGTAACCACTGTAAATTCACTGCCATCTATCGACATACTTTAAAACTAAAAATGAAGATGTATAAAAATACGTTAAAATGTATTTAAATATGGATAAATGATTTTTTTATTTGCATTAATTTTATATGATTTTGACCCATGTTCTTTAACGGATATGCGTTAAAATTATAAATAACAAACGAAACCGTCAACGCCCTCTATACGAGAGTAGGCCAAAACTAGTGGCGCCATCTGATCGAGAATCAATTTTTTTGTGATTTTCGAGGCACGTTTTTTCCTTAGACTGTATCCATCTATTACGGAGTTATATCTTTGCGTGAATTAAATATGTCAAATAGGTATAGTATGAATTATCTCAGATGATTATTTTGGCCTCGGGCCCTAATTCGTTAAACAAATTTGATTGGCTGGCTCATGAATTTGAACCATCTACTGTACTTAGTTAATAATCTCGTATTTTGTTTTTGACATGAATGCATAAAATTTGTTGACATACTTATACTCGTAATGTAATTTCATATTATGAGAATAAATATCTAATCTAGTCTAATCTATAATTAGCATGGTAAATTTGCTTTTAAATTTAAACGGGCTTGTTCCCGTTTCTTATGTCGGGGCTATTATTAGCAGTAAGCAGTAACCACGGCATAAAAGAAACAAATACTTTTTGTTTAACATATTACGGCCCTAGCCCGAAAAAATCTTCTGAGATAATTCATACAAAACCCCTTACCGTATAATAATTGCCCTTTTTGCTCCAAATTAAGGAATTTTTGAATATCGTTATTAATGAAATAAAACTATGAAAACGGATTATATCGCGTATATTGAATTTATAATACATCCCGACGTTTCGAACTCTTTACAGCGTTCGTGGTCAACGGGTGACTGAGGAAAAATTACAAAATGCAAAAATACCCACATACTAAAATAATGAACAATCATAGACTACAAACTTTAAGGCTGGTTGTACATGCAAAATCGGTTCATAAGGCTAGTTATACACTATAATTATTTTTCAAGTAAAGATATATATATATACGCGATAAAAACCCGTATACCCGTGTACCGCGATATATATACCCGTTGACCACGAACGCTGTAAAGAGTTCGAAACGTCGGGATGTATTATAAATTCAATATACGCGATATAATCCGTTTTCATAGTTTTATTTCATGAGTAACTATCGCGGTAACCGAAGACAATATTATCGTTATTAAGTTAATCCGCCTACCAATTTAAAAAAATACCCGTGGTTCGGAAAAATAATCTCTATTACAGTAAAAATTGCCGTGGGAAATTCTGTGATCCATGTACATTATTTTGTTGTCGTGATTTAAAAAATGTAGCCGCGAAGGGATCGCCCCATAGACATTTTGTATTTCGCGCCTTTTTCTACTGACAAGATTTGCTTGACCAACTATAGTTTACATTGGATAATATTTGAGACAGGTTGACCATAATTATGTAAGAGCCTGGCAAGAAAGCTTTAACATTGCACCACCATGGATAAGATAAAGTGAAGGAATATCATTATGAACGTCATATTTTCACAGATTGACATTAATAATGGTATTGCCACACTTTGTCATTGCAAATGCCATGCAGAGTTAACTTGGTCCGACTCTATGATTCCATGCTAAAAGTTATACAAAAATTGATTTTTAGGGTTCCGTACCGGTAAAAACGGGACCCAATTACTAAGACTCCGCTGTCCGTCTGTCTGTCTGTCACCAGGCTGTATCTCATGAACCGTGATAGCTACGTAGACAGTTGAAATTTTCACAGATGATGTATTTCAGTTGCCGCTATAACAACAAATACTAAAAAGTAAGGAACCCTCGGTGGGCGAGTCCGACTCGCACTTGGCCGGTTTTTAAGTAGTAACCACGACCACATAAAGCTTAAAATTAATTAAGGCCGTACGTTCCAAAATCACGGTAACACGTAACCTTCATTTCGCAAGCGTTATGTCAGACGAGATGCATCTCACAATCGAACTGTCATAACTCCACAGTAGTTCCATACATGTCGTATGTTCCGGTCAGTAGCTGCATGTGGGTCATGATCTCGTGTTATGATGTTTTTATAACTCATTGTTTGGGTACGCATAGTGCAAAGAAGTTATGAGATTTTTTTTATTATGTGTCCTCGTAAGACGTAACGTCTATTGCAATAGAATATATTTTATTGGAATTGAAGCCTTATGCGTAAGTGATAAATTTTGGTTTCATTAGACCCGAATTTAAATTTATTTTCCAAACAACTTCATTCAATAACCCAAAATATTGTTAGGCAAGATTATACAGTCATCAGCTTAACTTCTCTATTTAACTTTTCTGGGAACAAATTAAATTATTTTTACCAATTATTTTGATTTGTGTTTTTCACACCACTATAGATAAATAATGAACTGAATTAGAAAAAGTGACGAAGCCCTCCAGTAGCGAAGGCCGGATTCCAACCGAACACCCTGAACCCCTAGACCACCTCACCTAGGGGACTATCAGTCTGTCGGACGATATCGGCCTGTCAGTTGTTCGGAACTGTCAAATTTTTGTTCTAACTGACAGGCCGATACCACGGACTGATAGTCAGTGGGGCCCCTTTATATTTTTACGTCTAAGACCGTAATCTGTTAAACAAAAACCATTGTTTTTTTTGTGTGAGCGGTCGGCCATTGTGTGCCATTTTGTCTGAGCGCGTGCGAGGCGCGTGCCAGTGTTTAACAGATTAGGATCTTAGACGTAAAAATCATTTGAGAAGATTCATACTATAATAAAGACGCCGGTTCGAATCCGCTTTAACACTAAGAGAGCTTTGTCACTTTTTCCTTAATATATAACATCTATTTCAGTTTATAACTTATCAAACAGTTTAGAGTGCACAATCCTTCAGGAAAAACTCGGAAAAAGTCATAGACAACGTTTCAAAATGTACCGTCAACATACAAACACAAATAAACTCGACAAACGTACCCTAGATGACAATTGCTGTAAGAAAACGCTAATCGATCTTTAAATTATGCTTATATTAACCGGGACATAGTCCGTGATTACCTTTTGTATTATTTATGAGGGTAGGTGGTAGACCGCACGAATTAATGTAGACCGGGCGCGGTCTACACAACTTTGACACCCACCCGCTATCTTCAGTCATCCGTGAACATGATGCATGTAACTGCGTCGAAATATCGGAAAAGGTAATCACGGTCTATATCCCGGTCAATATAAGTCTAGTGAAACTAACCGTGAATCATTCAAAACTCTGACTGTACCATTGTCATCTTAGCTAGGCCTTGGTCTTTAACAGGTGCATCTGTCAATTCATAATTTCGCGATAACAAGCAGACACGTACTCGCGTGACGTTACCGCAGGCCTAGATCAAGGCCTGAATCATCTCAGCGATATTAACCAAATGACCTCAAGCAAAACCTTAAACTACCAACACGAATAACCAATCATAAACTTTATTCCAATGATATAAGGCCTACCAATGATCAAAGTATTGTGGTTAATACAGGCTGTCCAGCGGCAGAATTCCGATTGAAATTTAAATATTTTTCGAATGCGAAATGCAATAGAGACGAAGGGGTAGTTTTAGGTTCTTGTCTTATTTCGGATTGATTACGATTAGTAAATTTAGTAATGAATCGCTGGCCAGCAAAGCATCGTGGATATGCTATTGAGGCGTAGGTTTTTTTTTTGTTTATACCATGTCGGTGGTAAACAAGCATACGGTCCGCCTGATGGTAAGCAGTCATCGTAGCATATGGACGCCTGCAACACCAGAGATTTCGTACAAAAGGATTTTCAATTAGTTCCTTCCGCAATACGTAAATTTGGCATTAATTTCGGAATAGGCGGAAAAGGTGTATGCAACACAGCGAAGTTCTACATTTAGAAAATGTGATTTTCAAAAAAAAGAAATTCGCATTTATTTCCTTTTCATCAAAAAAATTCGTTTTGGTTTATCTGTTTTAGTTTTTGACGTGATAACGTTTTATAAATCGATGAACACAGGTAGCATGCACGAAAAAGTGTCACGTTGTGGACAGATCTCCATGGTAACGTTGTGGACAGCATAGATCTCCATGGTGACGTTACGTCCACGTTGTGGACAGATGTTTTCTTATGACGTTATCACGCAAAATTATCGTCCGTAAACCGACTACGGACAACCATCTTCTTCTTCTTCTTCCTGCCCTTATCCCAGCTTATCTGGGGTCGGGCCTCCTTGTGCATCGGCGCCAGGATATTCTATCCCGGGTTGTCGTTGGTGTAAGTTACACCAACCATACACACAACCATATTTACAGACAACCATATTTTTTTTAAATCAAACTGGACAGTCTGGACACCCTGTAGTTGAGTTCGAGATCTTAATCGTTCAGCGAAGGCTGTCCAAACCAAAGCCTTGCTACTGCTACTGTCGGAAATATGTTTACAGTTTTGAAACTTATTCCATTGTAATACGGTGAATAATGAATAAATATTTTTGACAGTACTAAAAGCGATGGCGTGTTTTGCGATGTTTAATACTGAAGTTTGAAATGACGATTAACGGCCCAATTCGAACAATGCTTATAAGATGTCACAGCGACACCATACCGATCTGTCAGTGTCAAAAGTGACGTTTTTGGTTGAAGAAATGTCACTTTTGACACTGACAGATCGGTATCGTATCGCTAGGTGTCATCTTATAAGGATTGTTCGAATTGTGCCGTAACTCGATGACATTTAATTCTCAGCTTGATAGCATCGTTCGCAGACGTTTCTTGATTCAAAATTGATATATCTTACGGTTGTATTGTAGGTACTCGCGTATTTGTGCCATTTTCAACCAAAAGGGTACTTACTTATTGTCGCTAATTGTCAGTAAGGCGCTATTTCCATATAACTTCAATTAGAATTCAACCTTATCGACGAGCGACAATGTGGTACCTTTTGGTTGAAAACTTCACATTTATACCTATCTATACATTTAGTACCTTTTGACGACCGGTCTGGCCTAGTGTGTAATGACCTAGTGACTTAGCCTGTGAAGCCGATAGTCCTGGGTTCGAATCCCGGTAAGAGCATTTGTTTGTGTGATGAACACAGATATTTGTTCCTGAGTCATGGGTGTTTTCTATATATTTTAGTATTTGTATAAGTATTATATATATCGTTGTCTGAGTACCCACAAAACAAGCCTTCTTGTGCTTACCGTGGGACTTAGTCATTTGTGTAAGAATGTCCCCATAATATTTATAAAAATAGTTTTTGTAAATAAGCTAACTTTGCATTACCATAAACATCAAATTCCTATAGAAATATGACATTATTTTCGCGACACACTTTGTGACATCAAGTTTAACTATGTAAGGGTCGGTTGCACCATAGAGTAACTTATACTAGAGCGGTACTGTCATAGTAAATTTTGTAACCCCAGTAAATTCACTGCCATCTGTTGACACACTTTAAAATTAAAAATGAAGATTTATAAAAATACGATAAAATGTATTTAAATATGGATAAATGATTTTTTTTATTTGCATTAATTAATTTTATGATTTTGACCCATGTTCTTTCACTGATATGCGTTAAAATTGTTAAATAACAACGCCATCTATACGACAGTAGGCTAAAGCTAGTAGCGCCCTCTGAACGAGAATCAAATTTTCTTGATTTTCGAGGCACGTTTTTTCCTTAGACTGTATCCATCTATTACGGAGTTATATCTATCTTTGGTTGCACCAAACCGTCTGTCACAGTTTTAGCGTTCGCTAAATTTTATTGTATGGAAAGTTTCATAGTTCTCTGCTGCTTGACGTTGATCAGTCTGTTAATTGTGGTTGGTGCAACTGGCCCTAAAAGAGTTAAATTTTGTAAATAGTATATCATTTATCTATTCTCAATTATAGCGCTTGCTCCTAACAAACTTCTCTTTTTGGCCCAGCGGTTGACTGGTAGAGAATTATAATTTAATGAGTGATATGGTGGAAATATTCGCTATCATCGAGTGAAGTCTCGGTAGCTCAGTTAGCAGAGCGACGGGTTAGTGATCCAGTCGCGAGTTCGAGTCTCGCCAGAAACAGTGATTTTTTCCACATCACTTATTTCTAAGATTCATTCATCCATCTTGAATAATCACAGTATAAATTCCTGTTAACAAGCGGACTTTCCAGAATGACTCATTAGACCTAGATCCTTAATTATATGGAAATGATGATTATTCTAGTCTGATCTGGGATTTTGCACTCGTTCTGAGAACGTATTGTTCCGTTCAGTTTTATTCCATTACGTCTGCGGTTTATTTAGTACCCAATTAAGTTTCTAATTACATTTTTATTATTGATAAATCCGGTAAATGATTATATTATTTCAAACTAGCGACCCGCCCCGGCTACGCACGGGTAGTTCAACTAATTTACACAAAACCTTTACAAATTATACATATAAACCTTCCTCTTGAATCACTCTATCTATTTAAACCACATCAAAATCCGTTGCGTAGTTTTAAAGATCTAAGCATACATAGGAATAGACGGACGGACAGACAGCGGAAAGCGACTTTTTTTTATACTATGTAGCGATAATGATAATGTTGTAAATATAACACTTTAAACTCTAGCGTTTTGTATACATATTTTTATGTCCTTAACGCTTTAACGGGTGTAACGCGATAAAATTCCATTATTTTACCTTTTATCCGACGTTTCAGTCTTCAGTGACCACAGCTAGTGCAACCTGGCTGAAACGTCGGATAAAAGGTAAAATAATGAAAATTAATCGCGTTTGTCGCTAGGGTCCCCTAGACCCGATATAGTGGAAAGATTAGCTGACTATGGAGGTCTTGGTGGCTCAGTTAGCAGAGCGCTGGAGTATCGATCCAGAGGCCGTGAGTTCAAGTCTCACGCAAGTCAGAATGTACATTGACAAATCACTAAATAGAACCATTGATATGCGAGTATATGTGACGTTTTCAACCAAAAAGTACCACATTGTCGCTTGTCGATAAGGTTGATTTCTAACTGAAGCTATATGGAAATGACGCCTTACTGTCAAGCGACAAGCACCCTTTTGGTTGAAAATGGCACATATAAATGTAGTAACGCATTCGCATCCGACGGACGCGGGGAAAGGGACACACAAGGCTACATACAACACGAACTGACTAGAGATATACCTTACTTCGGTGTAGTAAGGCTTATGTTAGTTAGCTGTGTTGATAATGATACGATGCGCTGCACTGAACATTCTTTTCATACTTGCATCGTCGACGTGTGTCGACGTCAAAGATTTACGGATATACTTTATTCTGTTGCGCTGCTGGCCTAGCGGTAAGAGCGTGCGACTTTCAATCCGGAGGTCGCGGGTCCAAACCCCGGGCTCGTACCAATGAGTTTTTCGGAACATAAGTTAAACGAACATACATACATACACATAAGTACGAAATATCATTTAATATTTACCTGTTGCTTTTCGGTGAAGGAAAACATCGTGAGGAAACCGGACTAATCCCAATAAGGCCTAGTTTCCCCTTGGAAGGTCAGATATGGCAGTCGCTTTCGTAAAAAACTAGTGCCTACGTCAATTCTTCGGATTAGTTGTCAAAGCGGGCCCCAGGCTCCCATGATGCGTGGCAAATATGCCGGGCTAACGCGAGGAAGAAGAAGTGATACTTTATTCTGTTATAAAAAAAAGAAACACATTTTAGGAAAAGGTCCCTTCTGTGGACAAAGTAGGTACTGAATAAATACGATGTATCCCTACCTGTGCAGTGCGGTCTGTGGGTGCAGTGTAACAATTCTCTCAACTGCAATGTCTACAGGATAGACGAGTTAACCATACTAAAATGTATATGTATAACCCGTATGTGTATCTAAAAGTGATCTTAAGATTAAATACTTTTATTATCAGACAATTTTTTTCTTTGTTTCTATTAACTATACTGATGTAATAAAACTATGAAAACGGATTATATCGCGTATATTGAATTTATAATACATCCCGACGTTTCGAACTCTTTACAGCGTTCGTGGTCAACGGGTGACATACTGATGTACACAACTTTAAAAAAATCTGTGTATAATTCTATGGCAAATAACTATAGAGTCAGACGATTTAAAAAACACTTTGTAGGTAGTAGGTACCAGTACGACTCTATTAATTAGCACTTGTTTAATAGTTTTAAATACCTTCTTTGTTTTGGGACAGGTCAAGATCCTTTAAATCTGTTGTGACATTGAAACCAGTATAGTATTATATAATCTGTGTTGAAACCTTTATAATGTTTAAGACAAATTGCGTCCGCGGCCGGCAAAACGTCCCACTTTGTCGCTTGCCATAAAGACGCTTCGACAGGTTATTCGGTTATTCGTATAAAGGTACAAGCAAATCTCGTCCTTATGGTAAGCGACAAATTGGGACCTTTGACTGACTTCGACACAATTCTGAATTAACTACATAGAGTAACTTATACTAGAGCGGTACTGTCATAGTAAATTTTGTAACCCCAGTAAATTCACTGCCATCTGTCGACACACTTTAAAACTAAAAATGAAGATTTATAAAAATACGATAGAATGTATTTAAATATAGATAAATTATTATTTTTTTTGCATTAATTATTTTTTTGATTTTGACCCATGTTCTTTCACTGATATGCGTTAAAATTGTTAAATAACAAACGAAACCGTCAACGCCATCTATACGACAGTGGGCCAAAACTAGTGGCGCCCTCTGAACGAAAATCATATTTTCTTGATTTTCGAGGCACGTTTTTTCCTTAGACTGTAAACATCTATTACGGAGTTATATTTATCTTTGCTTCGACACAATTCTGAATTAACTATAAACAAACCTTCTTAAACGTCATATAAAACAAATATTTAGACAAACACTTAACATGCTTACTGACACCCACATAGTGCTTATGGTACCTATAGGTACATAATTACATAAATATAAATACCATACATTCAACGTAAAATATATGTTTACAATTTTGTACCTTACTCCTTTGTAATAAGGCGAAAAATGAAAAATTGATAGTTATTAAGTACACGTGAGTACAGTACATAAGAAGTAATAAGTACTCTCGAAGGAGAATCTTACGATACATGCTACTATAATTATTGAGAATATTCATTGAGGAAACTCAACTATAATTGTGTCGTTTTCAAGCAAAAAGGTACCACATTGTCGCTTGCCATAAGGACGCTCTGACAGGTTTTTCGTATAAATTTACAAGCAACTTTCGTCCTTATGTTAAGCGACAATGTGGTACCTTTTGATTGAAATCGACATAATTATTGAGAATATTCATTGAGGAAATGATGGCAGAATATAATTCCAGGTAGTAATTCATGCCATAATGAGAAAAAAAATCGCCTCTCAAATGTATCGCCTGCGGGGTAGCACCAACAGCTTGCTGGTAGATATAGCCGAGAGGTGGGATTGTCCGTTTTTTAGCCACTGGGCGTCGGCTCATCGTCCTGTTTACCGGGACCCCAAATAAGTAAAAAAAAAACTGTAAAACCTAGATTAAGATGTACTAACTCTAATGTTATAAGTCTGTATATAACTAACAATCTATGGGCAATCTGGCCTGAAATAAAGAATTAATTATTATTATTACATTAAAATTTTATGTGCTTTCTAAAGTTTTGCCAAAAATGTGCTCTGACGCCAATTACACTAACTTGATAATTGTCATTGTCACCCATGACAGTTTCGTGTAAACTGTGCCGATAAAAAACAACGAACGACGACAAACAGTGGTCTGTTTAAACTTGACAATTCAAAACACCCATGTCATCCTCGCCATATGACTTGTGCATTGTGCATGTCGAATAGACGCTGAAGGCCAGTAACAAGTTCAATCGTAATTAACGGCTCGTAATAGAAAGGGAAAGCGGCAGAACCGTATCACCGGCGCCGCTCTATTTGAGATTGCGAAACGTCGGAACTGAACCAGGCCTGTGGTTCGTGTTAAGGACTCTTCCTCCTCACCGTAGGAGGGATTACGTAGGGTAGGGCTAGGCTGAAAGGTCCGCGGGTAAAAATGGAGCAAAAAGTTTAACATTACCCTAAAATGAAACGTACGTTGCAGATGCAAAGCAAATGCATGAGAGTGAAGAAAGTATACCTTTCCAAAAAAACATACACAGAGGTCCAGTCATTTTTGAGAAATTGGAGATCACACATAAGAAAACCGGCCAAGTGCGAGTCGGACTCGCGCACGAAGGGTTCCGTACCATTACGGAAAAAAACAGCAAAAAAATCACGTTTGTTGTATGCATCCCCATTTAAATATTTATATTATTCTGTTTTTAGTATTTGTTGTTATAGTGGCAACAGAAATACAACATTTGTAAAAATTTCAACTGTCTAGCTATCACGGTTCATGAGATACAGCCTGGTGACAGACGGACAGACGGACAGCGGAGTCTTAAAAATAGGGTCCTGTTTTTACCCTTTGGGTACAGAACCCTAAAAATGTGCAGAAAAATTGAACCATGTAACGTATTTACTAGGTAAATTAAAAGTATATACAAAATTTTACTACATCAAGTAGCCTTTCTGGCTTCAAACTGCTTGAAGTCTGTTAAAAATAACAAAGTTCTACTAATAGATAACATTCCTATGTAGCGACATACATAGCTTTCTTCTTCTTCTTCTTCTTCTTCGTCGTTCCCTCATGACTGAGGATCGTGACCAAGAATTCTATATCCCTCCATTTAACGCGATCAAGGGCTATGTGGGCTGCCCTCTGCATGGAACCACATGCTTGTCTAATGGAATCCGACCATCTTGCCGGGACTCTTTCTCTAGCGCGCTTGCCTTCAACTTGCCCCAGTATGTCACGTTCGAGGCTGTGGTGCGGCGATCGCATTATGTGCCCAAAGAATCTGAGAGCCCTCTCCTGGCAGATTGTTGCATAGCTACAAAGCTTTAGATATTATTATATCATTGATCTCATCAATATACTCTATAGTTACGTAACAAAAATGTCGGTTAGAAATGTTCGCACGTTCGTTCTATAACTGACCCACTTTTAAGATAATTTAAGTGTTACGATACTTACTCTGTATTCAATTCATTCATTCATAATTTAAGAGCATGGCTCTTGTCGGTGGAGTATGCGCCAGTTTTCTCGGTCCTCGGCCAGGTTCTTTAGGTCCCTGTAAGACACGACATTTGCTTTCGCTTTCAGTTGTTGTGTGTAGCTTGCTCGTGGTTTTCCGCGGCCTCTTCTCGCTTCTATCTTGCCTTCTAATATAGTGTTAAAGAAAGTGTCGTGTCTTATCAAGTGACCTATCATTCTGCCTCGTCTATTTTCTATAGTTCTCAGCAGGTTTCTCTTCTCTCCCACAATTCGAAGCACTTCCTCGTTCGTTTTTTTCTCCGTCCAACTTATTCTCTCCATTCTTCTCCACAACCACATCTCAAAAGCCTCTAATCGCTTCCTATCTTTCTGCCGCATTGTCCACGTCTCTGTATTCAAAGCAAGTTGGTATAATTGCTTCTTATATTCATAATTTTTTTTACGGCTTTCAGGCCTAGTCGGTTCGGCTATTTTATAAACTGAAATAGATATCATACTTAGGAAAAAATTACCAAGTCCACCGGTGGTCGAGGCGGGAATCGAACTCACGTCTTCAGCTTAGCGAATTCTAAAGGGTCGCAAGTGTAGTGTCACTAGTATGGCGTCATTACTACCTATGGCTGAAAAGCCAAAAGAATATTTTACTGAAAGAAAGAGCCGTCACAATACACAATGTACTACATAGGTACATATAGGCCATAGCCATTGGACAAACCCTGAAATCCCACGTAGGGTTACTCCTCGGGAATGCTCTAACGTTAATATTTTTTTAATTAGAACAAAAGATAAAAATAGTTATTTACGATACAAGTGCGGAAAAGAGGAAATTCAAAACGATTCGAAACACGACCGCAGGGAGTGTTTTAAATCGACACGAGTTGCGAATTACCTATTCGCACGTGTATCGTACAACGTTTTACAGTACATATGGTCCTTTAAACTTTCGACATATGCACAAATAGTGCACTTTACGCACTAGTGCGAGAAAGTAGCACCATATGTACTGTAAAATATTTTTCTAACAAAAGTTATTTCCAATAATCGTCAACTTTTGACAATTTGTTTGAACATTTCGGCATTTGTCAAGTCAGAGTCTTATTAGTGTCATAAATAAAAAAGATAATCAAAAAGGTCACATACAGGTTGCTCCAAAGAAAAAAAATCGTAATTTGCTAATTTCTTCGTAACCGCTACACCGGTTGTTATGATACTTTGTATACTGATTCTAAATACCCTAATGCATATGTACCGTACATTTCGGCTTTGTCCAATGGCTAGGACACTCTGTATATATGTCTGTTATGAAGGATCAAAAGGCCTAGATGAGTCAATCAACACCATCTTTAACAGGATATTCCTTATCTCATCATTACACATTCTATCAAGTTTAATTGTCACAACAATTAGGTACACACTTATGAAACAGCACTACACGTCGCTCCAAGGTCAGCCCAAGTTGGAAAGAGACAGCTACAATTCTGATTGCCCCGACGCGTAGTTTATCGTAACAATTTCGCCATGGTGACCGTGGGCCATATGTCAAAACGTGCACGGTGGCTGAATGCGAATTCCTATGCCGTCTGAATAAAAAGTAACCGTAGACAGCTTAATCACACACACGCGAATTCATGATCTAAATCTATGAATGGATTCAAATTTTTAAAATGAAAATGATCACCAGGTTAGTTAAAATGATGAGCGAAGTTTCAAAAATCCCTTTACTATAAATAAAGAGGGAATTGAGTTATTATTTTGTTTCATATGAACACGTTTAATACAATTACATTTTGATATGTTAGCAGAACTATGGCTAAACTAAATCTTTAAAAAACCTACAACTTACCTTCCAAACCTTGGCCTCTCGGCAAGGTGCCCATCACGCCGGCTGCATCCCGCGCTGTACCGCGATAGCAAGTTTTTTCACGAGAAAACTACTCGCGCGAGGATCTCCTGTCCTGTTACCTCGCATAAGCTCCTTTCGAGTTTTTTTATGATATTAATGTATGTTTGTCGTTGTTACAGAGAGACCTCGCCTCCGTCGCCGAACGGCGATGCGAAGGACTCCAAGATGAGCCAGATCCAGTTCTCGACGCCATTTGACAAACAAGAGAACGCGGTGAGTATCCAGATTAAAACCGATTGAACGTTACATTTATTATTCTTCATTTAAGCTATATTATAGGTACAATGCACTTCAGAATCTGATAGGTACCTATTCTACTAATACCGTTTCTAACCTACATGACGGTCCCGTCCCGAGAAGATACCGACACAATTTTCAAACAATTATACTAGGCCAGGCAACGAATGCTGAAAAAAGTTATAAGTATTATCCGATGAGCTTGGAACAGAATTTTTGACTTCGTAACTTATAAGTTAGGAGGTGAGAAAATCAAAAGTCCCCGGTCCCATTTTGTTTTTACTTCGGTATTGTGTCAATGTGATACCATAAATGAATTCAGCACCCCCAATTTTTTACCAAACACGGCCTAGCAGCTTCACTGATCAAAATAAAATTGAGAGCCCTAAATAAACTTTCAAGAGCGGATATATCGAAAACTATACAAGATATCAAAAAAATTTTCTAGTAGATGAGCATCTGAATTGGTACTCGCACATAGACCAGGTAATATCTAGGATCAGAAAGCTACTCTGGATATTCAAGACACTAAGACATATTGTGCCTGGTAGTCATACTTGTTACACTGGGCTGTCATACTGGCTTGTTATGGTTATTTTTTTTTTTTGTTATGGTTAACTGGAAGAGATCCCTCAAAGGGATAAGTTCGCCTTTGTACATCTTATTATTTTTGTACCATGTAATTTTTAATATGTATATTTGTACAATAAAGAGTTTACTACTACTACTACTACTACTTTTTGCCCGGATGTTGCACTTCATGATAAAAGCAAGCCGCTTTGCACAGTGATAGTAGGAACTAAATTGAGCGATTTGACCCGCAGCAGCGGCAGTTTCGCCCCTTAGGAACAGAGATGGCGCCACTTTAAAAAGGGGCCCCTACTATCACTGTGCAAAGCGGCTTGCTTTTATCATGAAGTGCAGCATTTTGTTCATAACAAGTATGACTATGGAACAATAATCACGAAAGAAACAAAAAGTAGTAACATTTTAAATGAAATATACACGTCCTTGGTACAGTCTGTCTTGATGTATTGCATCACTGTCTGGGGGGTGCTGCTAAAAGCCGGACCTTGAAAGAGCACAACGAGCACTTATCAAGATCATGTATTTCAAAAAGAATAGATTTCCTACTGAACTACTATACCAAATTAGTGGACTTATATCTGTCAGAAAATTGTACATTCTGCAGACTTCCTTAAAAAAAACATAGGACTCTACCATTCAACCCAAACTACAAAAAGAAATGATTGATCGTCAATATAGCTAATCCATCTAAATCTAGAACCTCATTTGCTAGCTCACAGTTTAACATAAAATTCGCACACCTTTACAATAAAATTAATAAATTACTAGGCATACACTAAAAAAAAAGCTCCTAGCACATTGGCTAAAAACTAAATCATATGATGAGACAGAGAATTTACTACGTTGAATCTAAACAATCGCACACACACACATGCACACGCACATGCACACACACACGCACATACACACCTACACTCACATCACACATCCACACACGCTCTTACACACACACAGAAAAGATCTCTCTTTACGCTCGTATTATTTCATACATCTACATGTAACTTTTTAAATTGTGTTTCTTTTAATTTCTAATGTAATATAAATCTGAATTCTAAAATGTTAGATTAATCTATATGTTTGTTTAGTTTAGGTTACCAACAAGTTTGGGAACAAATCAAATTATTTTATTAAATATTTTGATTTGTTTTTTTTTAAGTAGTCACACTACTATATATAAATTTAAAACAAAAATAAAAAAAAATATTAATCAAAAAAAAACAAAAAGGCATACCATCAGATCCACAGCGCAGGCTTCGTCACATTACAATAAGCTCATTCACCTCAGGTTTCGTCAAAACAGAACGTTCGTTTACACGTAAGTTATCTGCAACACGCATCGTCAACATTGATTAAAAACAAAGAAAACATTATGAGTACAATAATAATAACACAAAAGAGCAAACCTAAACCCTAATACGGTAAGTACCCGGCCCAAACGTCCCCATAATACCAGCGGCGTTCCCCCGCTGAACCGCCAAAGATATACGTTGGACCAAGTACGCACCAGACCTAGGATCACAACCCCTATCCCGCAAGCGCCTACCCAGATCCCTCACAAAACCCTTCGCCTCGGAACACCAAGGCCCAGCTGACTCAACAGCAAGAGGGACAAAATCATAAACCGGCTTTAAGTTTGAGTACTTGGCATGTTTTTGTCTCGCCGCATTCTCTGCAGCCCCCCCAGCCGCACGTGTAGTCTGTGCAAGATGTGACGCCGCAAATGTGCTCACACATGTAGCATCCCACAGCAGACTCCGCCCCTTAGCCCAAGGAACAAGGGTGAGACCGTCAGGCCGCTTCCCGTCCGTCCGACTAAGACCCTCGGGCTCCAACACGCACGGCAGGTTTGCTGACACCATCGCCCTGCGAACGATATCGTTAATCGCATGATGACGAGGAAACCTACCAGCACACCGCACACAACTCAATCCATGGTGCCCGTTCGCCTCCACCATAACCCCACAGACGCACAAATGTGGCTCGCACACATTACACCCGAGCCTTAACGCAGCACCAATCCTTAGGGAATCGTTATCTAACAACGTCCCCAAGTGCGACTGGCGTGCAGCCAGGCCCCAGACTCGGGTGCAGCTACCGCTTTCAGCCGAGCCTGTTCTACCCCTGATGCCCCCTCCAGCAACTGCTCATACGTCTGACGGCATAAAACGTCATCCCACGACCTCTGAGCCCCAAGGTCGTCCGGCCGCGTGCCTCTAGAACAGCGATCAATCCACTCATCCAACGCAGCACCCAAAAAAGGCATGTGGACGTCGACCTCATCGAGGGACAAAATGCGCGCAACTAGTCCCCGCGATGCATGCGAGGAAGCCAGAAAAGCTACAAGTCCCACATCATGCATGCGACGCACCCCCAAACCACCATGTCGTATGGGAAGAGTAGCCTGACACCACTGAGATTCCTCAAACCTGACATTAAGGATAGACTCCAGACCGTTTTGTAGTACCTGATCGAACCGTAACACAGCCTGCACATGCATCCACGTCGGCGCCGTTCTCAAAGTGTATGTCACGCGTGGAATTGATAAACAGTTACGCAACAACACCAAAGATACATGCGCCGACAAATGCTGCAAGTGCTTCATAGATTCTGAAAGCGCCACGGTCTTCTCCTGGACCACCTGACCAACCCCTTCCGGAAAAATCGGCGTCCCAAGAAGAAGAAGAAGAAGGCGGATCCGGCCTTCACCACTGAAGGGCTTCGTCACTTTTTCTTTAATATATGACATCTATTACAGTTTTAGTTTAGGTTACTTTATTTACATAGTTATAGTTTATAGTTAGCACTTAGCATGTTAAATTTAGAATTGATTGTATTAGTCATGTTATTGTCTCTATGTAAAAACATAGTTATGGAAGAGCGGTGTCTCCCGACACAGGCATTCTTATGCTTACTGGCCGGCTCCATCCCTTTAAATCATTTTGTAGTGCTAATTTATTAAATAAATATTTTTTGTATTTTTTTTTGTATTTGTAATTAGTTTAATGTAGCTTCAGATTTCAGATACAATAGTAAAAAAAAATACAGCGAATTAAAGTTTTTCATACAAAACTGTTTTTGCTCTATTTTGTTTGTTATATATACTAGAGCTATACAAACTAATCACAGATTAACATGCAGATACGTCTGCGAGCGATACTCCAAATTTTATATTAAAGGAAAAAATATAAAAAGTTACATTTCCGGCAGGATTATTGAACCCGCAACCTCCGCAATCCGTGCGTTGCTGTTAAGTCAAGTTACTTGGGGCCAACATTTTGACTACTTACAATACATGACAGCAGTTGATGTGGATTTTCACAAAAATAATAGATATTACGGACATAACTATAACGGAAAGAGGATTCAAGACAGTGCCTATTGAGTATAATAGTTAGTTACATATTTAACTCGTCCTACCAGTTATCGTGTCAAACCATCAATTATACGGAAAACTGGTTGCTCATTGTTATACCTATTTTGTACTATGAGAACTCTACGGCCGTAGAAGAAATAGTTAATTGTCTTGTCAATCATGTTAATGTCATTCAATAAAATATATAACGTAAACATTAAATTGACAGATGTAGTGCATAATTGTTTTCCATCGTATTTTCTCGGAAACGTTCATATTTGTCATGCTACTTCAGTCAACCTCAGTACTATTTGTTCCGAGACTGACTGAAATAGCAAGACGCGTTCGTACGTTTCCGTGAAAATGCGATGGAAAATAATTATGCACTATATCTGTACATATGTTATTATTAATATTAATAATGAATGCATAAAATTCATAAAACTATATATTTTATTATAGCAACTGCGAAAACTATAGTTGATGAATAAAACAGGTTCGTTTGCCCGGCCAGGCCAGGGTAGATCAGAATTCTCCGTTGTTATTTTTTATCACTTTTGTAAATAGGGTACACACTTATCTTTTTGTATCGTCTCCCTCCGTACCAAGTCTTTGAGTATGTTAAAATAATAAAATTCACGACACAAAATATAGGACCTCCGAACTCAACCGCGACACTCAACCTGCGGCCCGCCGGGTGATTCTGGCATAGATACATAACCTTGCCATCCAAATGTGACATTTAAGCAAATTCATTTTGCGGCCCGGGGCTACAAGACAAAACCGTCTTTGTGGCCCTCATAAAAAAGGTTAAGCTATGACTATGGCTGCCTTAAGGGCATGGTAGAAAAATCCAACGTAGATAAATCTCGGTAGCTTAGTTGTTGTCGTTGTTGAGCGGCGGATCGGTGTCTCGTGCCAGTCTCACTTTTTTAAAAATGGAACACCAATTAAAAGTGGAACACTACGCCCCTATATCTACTTAGATATCAATGTCAAACGCCTCACGTGTCGGCATTCCTGACCTCATCGATTAGGTCAGGAACGCCGACGTTTCGTAAGTAAAATTCAAATCGTGTCAAATATAGTGACGCGTCCATTATGTAATCCATCCACACCTACTACGCGTTGACACAGATCTTCATGTCTAATATGTGACACTAAATGAATGGACTACATTGTACCTAGTATATCTTCCTTGTCGTATCCTAATGGCTGAGGGACGTGACGAATGTGGACACTTCACCAGTGCTCTCCAAGCCACTGTCTTGGGCCCAGTGCAATCTATACGAATTAAAAATTAAAGATATCTAATATTGATACGGTTTTAACACCCCCTGGCACTGACTAAAATAACCGACTTTATTTCACATTACATCTCAAAACTTTAATGTAGTCGAAATGCGTTGCGACTGTTGCGAGACTTGCATCTTTTTAATGGGAATGTTTTTGATGGGATTTAATTTAATGTGTCTGTTTTACGGTCTTAGTTTTAGCACAAAACATTTATCTAGCAAATAATTTGTGATATAGACAAAGTCGCAAACAAAAGCTAGGTAGTCATTCTGCCTAAATATAAAATAAATTTACGATTGTACAGTCAAGGGCATAAATATATATACATTCCCAAAGTTTCAAAAATATATGCACTCTCTTACACCTTAGACTGGCTTAGACAATAAAGGCTTGTTGACATCTTTTTGAGCCATTTGTCTGGATCGATATTTTTGCCTTCGACTGTACTTATTGAAGATGTCGTTCGCATACTAGTAGACACAATCAACAATGGCTGTTGACTGAATAAGGCCTCTACAGACCAGGGGCGTAGCTAGAGGAAATGGTGCCCGGGGCAGGCACCAAAATTGCCCCCCCCCCCCCCAAACGTAGCCTGTAGACCCCCGTTCGACGCGGCGGGAACAATCAATGTTTTTGAAAATAATTTTATCGCCTTCCCTTGGACGGCGCCCGGGGCACGTGCCCCCCCCCCCCCCCCCCCCCTAGTTACGCCACTGCTACAGACCTTGCAACAAATGGCTTGCGATTTTAAATAATTGCTGGCTAAGTAGGAGCAACGGATTCAATCGATCGATCGAATGCCGGATTGTATTGCAAATCGCATGCGATTATCGGTGACGTTCGTAGAGGCCATTAGGTATTTATCGTACCGACGTGATGCTAATGCTATGATCAATATTAGTAGTAGTAATAAGACCAAAAGAGGGGAATTTCCAGGAGGCCGATTGTAACTTGCAAATTGATGGGAATTTATTTGATCTCATTTTGACATCTTATATGTGGATCGCGCTTGTAGGGACATAATGAATGGACAGTCGTCTTCCATGCTTTGATAAAAAGGTTAGTGCCAAAAAGGAAATAAGCGTAGTCGCACCACCTAGGTGATTTGATCGGTATATTTAATACCTATATATGTAGGTACGGTGTCAAGGAATTTAATTTCAGAACCATTTTGTACATTGTCACAGTGACAAAGACAATAATAATATGGGGTCTCTAGCGACTTTCATATTCATAATTTTCAACTAACACGGGACTTAATCGCGTAAAAACTTACGTTTATTTATGGCCTGACGTTTCGAACGTGACGTTCGTGGTCACAGGCAGACTGGCGAGGAATTGTATAAACATCTTCTTGCTGCGCGTGTTTTGCGAAATACCCGCACTTGATCTTGATTATTAACACTCACGACGTCCGATGATATGTGATGGGATGGGAACACACACACAAGGTTGTAAACCTTAATATGCAGATGTCGCTAGTGACGTTGTCACAGTTGCAATGACTAAATTCGCGTTGATTGACGGATGGCCAGCTAGCGGAATTGGTAACGCATTGGACCATTTGGACCGGCATTCCAAGGATGTGGGTTCGAGTCCCACGTTGACCAGAGTTTGATCATCGTTGGTTTTTTTTTAATTGTGATTGACATCTGGTATATACAATTTATAGATTTAAAAGTAACTGATTTTACCTGTCAGTCTGAAGTCATTTTGTAATATGGTATCAATATATAACAACATAAATAATTTATTAATGTATACCATTTAGCTTTTACTCACGCCAATCTAGAAAACCAGCAACACACGTCCATAAAATTAATTGGTAAAAAAGTGAAAAAGCAAATTACTTTTTGCTGAAGTATATAATTACCACATCATTTCTCTTATCTCTGTCTATTTTGTTATCTGATACGATTACTTTCCCCTTTGCTTAAATATTATAGTGTAGTAGCTATCATATTAATCTTAAAATAAATAACTAAGAACTATTTCCCTGCTGCGGCATGGTGCCGTAGATGCTGGCAGCATTTACTTGCTGTATCGCAATGCTTTTTGCGAGGAAGCTGCCAGCTCTACGATCACCGGTGGCTTCTGTTAGTTTTATTTATTTTTAGACTTAGTTTTTAGCTTTACAGTTCAATTATTTAATTATGCAATCATTACATTGTGACATGAAAGTTACATTTTTGGCTCATATTGTATTAAACATGCAATAATAAACTTAAATATTTTATTTTATTCATTTTCTATTTAACCTGCGTAATTTTTTTAAGGTTATATGTGAAATGCTAAAAATAAATACATTACATAATTAAATAACTAACCTGTAAAACTTAAAAAACTAAAACTAAAAATAAATAAAACGAATCTTACAATAAATAGTTGTTACAAAGATGACCCAAATTAGAACAATGTAATAAGAAATAGTTATTTGTTATACAAGGGTGCAAAGTTGTATTTTACCCGCGAGTGTGGAACTGAAACATGAGCAAGCGAAAGGATTCTATAGTTGAACCACGAGCGAAGCGAGTGGTTCTAAAACAGAATCCTGAGCGTAGCGAGTGTTTCAACACACGAGAAGTAAAATACATTTGCACCCGTGTGTAACACAAAACTTTTCCCCTCACTATAGCGAGTAAAGTGCAATATCCACAGGCGTTAGATCATCTTCATCACTGGAATCACTAATTTTTTTTTTACGATAATATGATATTATAACAGAAAACTCTGAAAGTTGTGTATTTTACGTGTCGGAATCGGTAAGAAATTTTTTGTTGACAATGATGTTGACATTTCTGACGATGCGTTTTGAAATTGCATCGACTCAACTTGTGCGTTTAGAATTACATTCAACATCATTAAAAAAAAACAAATGTTTCTTATAGAATTTAAGGTTTTTGACTTAAAATCAGTAAATAAAGCTAAATTTGGTATTTTTTATTAAATTCTCAAACCATTTATTTAATGATAATTAATATGGAACGAACCCTTATTATGAGCGTTTTACGTTTTGTTATCTGTCAAAAGCTACTTAAACACGCTCCATCCAAGGTCAAATTACTTTCCCCACTAGTGGATAAAATGCGTTTTTCCCCGCTTGTTTTAAAGGATAAAAGACGGCTTTCCGAGCTAGTGAGGGGAAAATATACTGTTTCATTGGTGCCTGCCTTGACTGTTTTCCTGTCCATATCTTCCTTCCTCATCTTGGCACTATGATGGCACATACAAATATTCGTGTAGACAATAGATCATTTATCGGTAATGTTCGTGTGTTGGTGATAAAATGGACCTTTATTGATTGTGTGACATTAAGAGTGCGTATGTACCAAGTATGTACTGACGACGTATAATGTCGATGTTAATTTTTTTGGATAATTCTCCTTTCCTTGATTGGTTGAACTTAAAGGAAATTTGGAGGCAAATTTGTTAAGGAAATGATAAAAAAATACAGAGTTACGTTTAAATTTATTTACCGATTGGTTGTATTGTTATCCTCTTGGAAAAATGTCAAAAAATTGCAAATTTGTTGCTTTCTTGTTTTATTAATTAGATGAATAATTCTCAGACTTGCCTTGATTGATTAAATTGAAGGAAATTTGGAGGCAAATTTGTTAAGGAAATGATTTTTTTTTTAAACATTTAAATTTACTTACCAATGTTTGAAGGGAATAGCTTTATTTAGCAAAGGTTGCCATTGTTATCCTCTTGTAAAAATTCCTAAAAATGGAAAATTTGTTGCTCTCTTGTTTTACTTTATCAAATTCATCACGATATTAAGAAAGATACTCGTACCTATGCTCGACATTTTTTGGGACATCTTAAGCTGTGCGCGAGTCGCGACGGCTAACCGATGAAGCTAGTCTTACGGTTGTCTTTATTAATATTACCAAATTTGACCTAATTTCAAAATAATTAGGTCAAAAGCTTTAGTATGAGTTAAGGTTACGCGACTTTCGTGTAGACATCATAAAATAAACTGATTTTAAAGCCTATATCCTTATAGGCATTTAAAAAACTTTTACTCCGTACAATTTGCATGGTGAGTCTTATAAAAATGTTAGGTAACTTTTGCAATGTCCACAGAATAGACTCCGGTTTCCGAACGCTTTTGACCCAATTACCTACTAGAAGTTGGATGAATAATGATTGTATGTGTATTTGTTACAGTGGCACAAACAGCAGAACGCGGTGTGCGTTCGACACGCGTTCAAGCACTACGGCTCCAACAAGCGACCCAACCATGTGCTCAGCAACTTAAACATGACCGTCGCTAAGGGGACCATGTGAGTATATACCCTTTTTTTGTTAATATGACGCGACGCGGTGGCACAGAATATGTAATAGTATTATCATACAGAACGGCCACGCACCGCCCCGCCCCGACTCGAATTATCTCGCCCCGCGACAGCAGATTGACGGTCGTTTGCCGGCCGCTCAGTACTATTTATAAGTAACTTACTCACACTATGACGCATGACGCGTGTACAGACGTGCCGTTCACACATAGAAACGCAAGTGATTTTTGATGTATAGCGTGTCCGCCCTGTGGCGGTGGCTTAAATAGTCGCCGTAGTCTCATGGGCGCCGAACTGATTTGGGATCTCATTATCATCAAAAACAAAACAGTACCTATTTAGCTATCTATTTATCTGCTCGCTGCAGAATAGCAGATACATTTCCTGAGTTGCATAAATATAACATTAATTTTATATTCTTCAAACGAGTCTACTTAGTTACATACTTACAACTTCTGACCAAAAACTACCTATTTATTCAAAGATATACGAGTATCTAGACCTAGACAGTTCAAATTATATTCTTCTTCCGACTAATAATGATTTCTTTGTATTGTAATTTGTGTTAGATTGTTAAATAAGTGTTAAATTAATTCTATTCTCGTTTTTAGTTTCCATTTTTAATTTTATTTCGTTCCATTGTTTATGTAACCTTTTAGGTTATTGTGTAATCTCGCGCATTATGTGTAATTTTTTTTTAGATTTGGTTACCTACGAATCCTACGATACAGGCAAGGCCTAGTGTAGGAACCAGTTCTATATGATAATGTGGAATATGTTGTGTAAATTAATAATCTTTAAAATTTAATTTGAGGCAGTTAAAGTAATTTGTCCTCAATTTCGCGCATTATGTGTATTTTTTTCTTTTGATTCGGTTACCTACGACCTACGAATCCTACGATACAGGCAAAGGCCTAGTGTAGGAACCAGTTCTGTATGATAATGTGGAATATGTTGTGTAAATTAATAATCTTTAAACTGAAATAACCGGATAGCCGAGCGGTTCAGGCACCTGTCCGGTAAACGGGGTACGCTGGTTCGATTCCAGCTCTGGACACTGGAGGCTTTGGTCATTTTTTTCTTCCTTCGTATATGACATTTATTTCAGTTTATTTATTCATTTATTTATTTTTATTTTATAGTTTAAATAGTCTACTTGAAAAACCACAAATTAAAATATTTTCATAGAAAATAATATAATTTGTTCTTAGAGTAATAATCTTTATTTAATCTTAACCTTTAAATGAGGCATTTAAAGTAATTTGTCCTCAACAAACCATATATATTATGAATCAGAGGCAATCCCCAGATTAGCATATCCAACGTCAGGTCAATATACATTATACACCTTGATTGTGATCATAATCCTGACTCACAGGTCAACCTCTCAAGCCAGGGCATTCACACAAATACCAGGCATCTTATATCATATTTAAAATACCTTCAAGACAAAAGAATCATTAAGGTGGCGTAGGTTCAGAGAGCGGAGTTTTTGAAAAATTATAGCGCTTTTTTAGATAACAATACGGTTGGCAAAAATGTTATTTAGCAATCTTCAGGATTTGGAGGACTTGAAATTAAGTGACTATCGATTCGAATCCAGATTTTTTTGTCTAAAACGCACTAAATATTTCAATAAAAATTTATGCACAAAAGCTAAAAATATGAAAATTGCTTTTAAAAATGCGCAATTTTATTTTTGTGGGAACTCATAGATTACTTTCTTTTGTTAAAAGTTACAACAAATTAAAATTCAAAAACATGGAATTCGCATCACATCCATCTCGCTGACGCTTACCCTCATTAACGGCCCGGCCATGACATTGACATTATTATTTTGAATCTGACATATTAATTAGTATTATTGTATTCATTATTTAAGTTTATTGGATTTTGATTTTATTGTTAAAAGTTTTGTTTTTATTTTTAATGTATTTACTAACACATAGGTAAAACGATGGTACTAACAATATTGTATGGAATTTTATGTTCTGAAATAAAGATATTTTATTTTATTTTTATTTATTGCGCGACCGGCGACGGCGTCGGCGACGGCAGCAACCATTTCATTTCATTTTATTTATTTTCCATTCAATCAGCACTAACAGCTAAACCTTACGTTCTAATTGGCATTATTGATGACAGTCCCAACATCATCTTAAGAATGATAGCGGATAAGCCTGATTGTCCGCTAATGCTACACTGTGCGGGACTACATTCCCCAATGGGCTCCATACAGTAGTAACTCGTAGGTTAAGTGTGTAGGTTTAGGTATAGGTATAATTGTTAGGCTTAGGTACTAACCCTTTTGAAACTGATTTTTTACTAACAAAATGTATGTGTCACAGTTACATAAAATGGAGTCCCTTTGTTTGACATAATTATTGAAAGTCATAATGTAATGATTGTCATATTATCATTAGTCATAAAAAACTAACAAAATATGGGCCGATCAGACCTGAAATAAAGATTTTCATTTCATTTCATTTCATAATTCTGAAACCGTTAACTTTTCAGGATATATCTCGGGTTATCCTATAGATAGGTTAGGTTAGGCTTGTTTTACGGCAATCCTGAAAAGTTACGCGTTTCTGAGAAAAACCAAATTATGACTAATGATAATATGACAATCATTACATTATGACTTTTAATAATTATGTCAAACAATAGAGACCCACATGAACGAAATAATTTCAAATTAAAATTATAATTATTACTTAATGGCTAACATGCATTAATTGCTAAAAACAAAAAATAGACATAGACATACAAATTGCAACTTAACCATATGTTCGGACCTTTCGTTCCCACCTATATGATTGCCGCCGCTGCCGTGGCCGGTCGCGCAATGCCGTGGCCGGTCGCGCAATGCCGTGGCCGGTCGCGCAATGCCGTGGCCGATGGCCGAGCCGTAAGAGTGAGAGATGAACACGAACCTACGGGACCTTAAACCCTAGAACCTGCAAGACAAAAGAATCATTAACCTTTGTCACACCTCAAACAACCTATTGTATTTACGCACAGTACGCGAATGCAGCCTTGTTAGGATGGTGATAAGGACAATGTTTCCTTATATGGCGTGTGACGTATCTTATCTGTTCCTGTGTCAAATTTGGTGACGACGCCATTTTATTGGCGGAACAAACAAAAGGCTTTGTTTTGGTTGGTTCAAAGTTGAAATAAAAGTACTTAAATACACTTATTAGTTATTGATCCAGCGTTTGTATGCACAGAGGGCCTACCGCGAACCACGTTCAACGTGTTGCCTCCCTGGCACACTTACATACGAATTTACAAGTGCGACAGGGAGGCAACACGTCGAACGTGGTTCGCGGTAGACCCTCAGGTCTCCGTTTCAGCTTGGGCATACATGCTTTCTTATGTTCGGATGTTTTCGTCTCCAGGGGCCCGTTTCTCAAAAGCTTGTAACTTGTAACACAAGCGGATGTCACTTTTTGACAGCTTTTGTTAGAAACAGACTTCCACTTGTATTACAAGCTACAAGCTTTTGATAAACGGGCCGCTGGGGCCCATTTCTCGAACGGTATTAGACTAATAGTATTAGTCCACGAACTGTCAAATCGTATGGGTTATCATGGCAACACACTAATAATATAATACTAATACCGTTCAAGAAATGGGCCCCTAGGGCCCGTTTCTCAAAAGCTTGTAACTTGTAATACAAGTGGAAGTCCCTTTCTAAAAAAAGCTGTCAAAAAGTGACATCCTCTTGTATTACAAGTTACAAGCTTTTGAGAAACGGGCCCCTGTGCCCTGTTTATCAAAACCTTGTAGCTTGTAATACAAGTGGAAGTCCCTTTCTAACAGAAGCTGTCAAAAAGTGAGTTCCGCTTGTATTACAAGCTACAAGCATTTGATAAACAGGGCACTGGTCGCAATTTTCAACCATTTTCGTGAAATTTTGTGAGCAGGTTAATTTTTTTTTGTCTAATCAGTTTTTGGACATTGTTCAAAATGGTGAAGCCATACATTTATTTAGTTTTATTTATTAATAATAACTACGCAGAAGGAAGCAAGAAGAAAATAAAAGACCGTATTCAACGTAATAAATAATACTACTTAATAATGTACTAAACTAATGTTTGCACCACTGCTGGAAATGAATATTAAGATGACTTGGGTACTTTTCCGTAATTACCTATATATTAAAGCACCAACTGCGTAATTTGAATAACTACGGGTACAAACAACTTGTGGAAATTCATCACGAATCTGGAATAATCCAATAGCTCGGTGCTATAATTAATTGAACTATTAATGAAATTATTTCAATGTATTCGGTAATTTGTGATAACCTGTTATCATGTCCCTTTGCTCTGTCATTTGGGTCAATAGTACCTTGTAATAAATATAAAACTGCCTAGTAAAATCTGAATTATTTATTATCTAAGGTTGATTCGAATTTACAAATTGATGTTTATTGATCTCAATTTGACATTATTCATGCATGCAACTTGATCGTGCTGCGAGTAATAAACATATCAATAAGTGACGACCGGTCCGGATACTATTGTAATTTGACTAGTTAGTCAACTACCCTATTTAAAGCAATTGACAAAACAGATCTGCACTAAATGCATCAGTGCAAACGCAACACGTGTCTCGGTCTGGAAACGGCCTAGCATTTCATCTGATTTGCCTTCGTGAGGAAACCTGACCATTTACCATTCAATACCCACGCAAAAACCAACTTTAACTCAATCCAGTAAGTCTCAATTTAAAACGACAAACATTCTCATTTACAAATTTAAAATGAACTCTGGACAATTGAAAAGAGGCTTTCTCTGTATCGTAATAAGATTCAGGTTGAAGGTAAAGTTGACTTGGTATAGAATAGAATGTAGTGCTCAGTTTCGTAAGAGAGTCGTCCCTGTGAGCACTGGTTTAGGTAATAGTAACTTTACTTCTAAAAGGGATTATGTATGTATAGTTTAAAAGAGGGCGTAAGGCCAGGAATTCTGAAAGGAACAAAATCCTATGGCGCGCCGCGCGAAACATGCGACAGAAGATTAAGCGATTGCGCGGGTTTTAACGTTTTACCTCAATAATCGCTCGGCTATAACACTAGCTATTTTATACTAAAATTATATTCATGTGGTATGCAGGATAACGATATAAATAGGTGCATTTGAAATTAAATGAAAATTTGTTACTTATGTTTTTGTGATTTTAGTTCTAGCAAGTCATTCAGTATACAAGCTACTTGTTACTGTTTATATAAACTTTAGAATTAATATGTTTTTTTTTCTCCAGCTACGGTCTCCTGGGTGCCTCAGGCTGCGGCAAGACCACACTGCTGTCCTGCATCGTGGGGCGCCGCAAGATGAACAGCGGCGAGATCTGGGTGCTGGGCGGCAAGCCTGGGACTAAAGGTAAACTTTACGCATCGATTCATCCTGGAATTTATACAAAATATCACTCTTGGGAACTTTCACATCCTATTGTACAAAATAAAGCAATAAACAACAACAGTCTTAGGAAAAATTACGTTGCATTGTTAGGCTTCCGTACCCAGAAGGGTAAAAACGGGACTCTATTACTAAGACTCTATTGTCCATCTGTCTGTCTGCCTGTCCGTCTGTCTGTTACCAGGCTGTATCTCATGAACCATGATAGCTAGACAGTTGAAATTTTCACAGATGAGTTTCTGTTTCCGCTATAACGACAAATATTAAAAAGTACGGAACCCTCGGTGGGCGAGTCCGGATTTTTACTAATCTTAGTTCTCAATGCGAATCGAGACGTCAATGCCGTTAAGATAGCCCAGTACGTTTCGGTAGAACTGAACTGAAGCGTGTAAAACAATGAATTAAGATTAAGTATATGATGAAAATACTTACCTATTTACCGTAATAGGGCAAGTTTTGGTACGTAGTGGGCCTGTATCTCAGAGCTGTGAGTTCGAATCTCGCCCGAATCATTTTCCAGATTTCATTTACTTATTTTTAAAGTCGTTTGTTAATGACATTTAACCTATCCCCAGGCTCAGGCGTCCCAGGCAAGCGCGTGGGCTACATGCCACAGGAGATCGCCCTGTACGGCGAGTTCACCATCCGAGAGACCATGATGTACTTCGGCTGGATCTTCGGCATGGAGACCAGGGAGATCGTGGAGCGGCTGCGCTTCCTGCTCGAGTTCCTGGACCTGCCGAGTGAGAACCGCATGGTGAAGAATCTCAGGTAAGATTCTTTTTTTACCCGACTACCCAGCGCGCCAGCAACAACGCAAGGCTACCCCCTAAACTCAAGTTCCGGTGATTCCGCTGACGGCTCTGTGATAGAGGGGATTTCGAAATGCATCGCAGCCATGATTTGTGTTTTTAGTTTTTAAGATATGTTTTATAATATGTTAAATATGTGTACTAGTTAAAACTTGTGGGCTGCAATTTGACAAGTCTGCGCACAATCCAACGACAACCGACCCAATGACACTCAGCACCATTGCATTTTTCATCTTGTTCTTGCGGGGGGCTTGCTGGAAGATGGTTATATTGGCGTTCTGCCGTCATCGAAAGCTATAAGGAGATTGAGGAGGACTATATACGAGTATATTATTAGTTGTCAAGCGGTATTTGACTCCGGCAACAATCTTTGTAGCCGACTGTACACTGTAGGTACACAGATAAAGCATAGAGTAACTTATACTAGAGCGGTACTGTCATAGTAAATTTTGTAACCACAGTAAATTCACTGCCATCTATCGACACACTTTAAAACTAAAAATGAAGATTTATAAAAATACGATAAAATGTATTTAAATATGGATAAATGATTTTTTTTATTTGCTTAATTATTTTTATGAATTTTGACCCATGTTCTTTCACTTATATGCGTTAAAATTGTTAAATAACAAACGAAACCGTCAACGCCATCTATACGACAGTAGGGCAAAGCTAGTAGCGCCCTCTGAACGAGAATCAAATTTTCTTGATTTTCGAGGCACGTTTTTTTCTTAGACTGTATCCATCTATTACGGAGTTATATCTATCTTTGCTTAAACCGAATGACGTGTGTACTTCTGTTAGCATTCCTAGGTCCTCAAACAAACTAACACTGACATAACAAAACAAACTGCAAAACTCGCGTTACTCAGAACGACGCGCATTATACGCTTAAGGTATAAGAATGATTGCTTGGCAATTTGCCCGTTAAGGCGAAGTAGGTTTAGAGTTCGGAAATGTCAACGTCATTTTACCAAAAGTACAAAAAAACACGGTTCCTCTCTGCGGTTCTGACCACCGGCAGCTTAGGCCCTGCCCCGCTGCTGGCGGCACCCTAGGTTATATTTTTAACTTATGTTTTTTGTATTGTTTTTGTACGTGTTTTTGTATTTTACTTTCATATTCATGTTATAAACAACCTAAATTAAGCAGAAAAATAAATAAAGAATTTAAATTATCCAATGTCAATGTACACGAATTTATATGTGCTATTTTCTATAAAAAGGGACCTTAATGTCGATGGCGCTTACGCCATTATAAAAGATGCTCCGATGTAAATACAATGCCGCGCGACGCTGTGCGGCGTAAGCGCCATCGACAATAAGGTCCCTTTTTATAGAAAATGCCCCATATTGATCTGTAAGTTACAATCTTTATGTTAAAAATGGAAAGAATACAAAAATAATAAATAAGTAAACAATGTAAAATCATGTCAACTTAAAATACTATATTATTATTATTTCATTATTTATTTTTATTTATTTTTGTATCGTCTTATTTCTCATTTTACTTATATTATTTCTAAGTTGTTTTTTTTTAATACATACGAGTATAAACATAAAGTGAAATTACTTGAAAAAAGTTGAAAAAAAAGTACGGGTTAAATGCGGACAAATCTTCACCATACAAAAGTCCAGATTTTTTCGAGTACGAAAAGGCGTCCGACACAAAGTTTTCTATGACGCGTGATATGTGATCACGTGATGATTTCTATAAAAAACGAACTGTCAGAAGCCTCGACTCGGGCCCAAACTCTTCCAATGAGTTATTCTTAAAAGAGGTTTTTTTTACGAAGAATATCGTAGTTAGAGTTTAATTTTTTCAAACGTTTTGCATGGCTTTTGGAGGGGGAAGGGGTTTAGACAAAACATAGAGTAACTTATACTAGAGCGGTACTGTCATAGTAAATTTTGTAACCCCAGTAAATTCACTGCCATCTGTCGACACACTTTAAAACTAAAAATGAAGATTTATAAAAATACGATAAAATGTATTTAAATATGGATAAATGATTTTTTTTATTTGCATTTATTATTTTTATGATTTTGACCCATGTTCTTTCACTGATATGCGTTAAAATTGTTAAATAACAAATGAAACCGTCAACGCCATCTAAACGACAGTAGTAGGCCAAAGCTAGTAGCGCCCTCTGAACGAAAATCAAATTTTCTTGGTTTTCGAGGCACGTTTTTTCCTTAGACTGTATCCATCTATTACGAAGTTATATCTATCTTTGGAGTTTTGGACAAACAGATGTCGCCTTAAATAATTTACATTCACACGAGTCCATATTTGTTGTGTATATCCATGTGCATTGTGCAGGCGTTGCACTTGACAAGATGTTTTTCTTTATGCTAGTATTGCTAGTACGCAAACATTGCAAACATCCTTCAGTGCAATGTACGTGCGTTTGTAATGGTTAACACTTAACTGAGATGGTTATTAATGATAATGATATGATGACTATGTTTTGTTTGTAAAAACTAGTGCCCACGTCAATTCCTCGGATTAGTTGCCAAGCGGACCCCAGGCTCCAATGGGCCGTGGCAAAATGCCGGGACAACGAGAGGAATATGATGAATTTTGTGTTATATAAAAATATAAATCGAAACTAACTGTAAGAAGATGTGGCACTATATAAACATTTCATGAGTACTTTTCAATTTTTAGGGCTCCATACCCAAAGGGTAAAAACGGGACCCTATTACTAAGACTCCGCTGTCCGTCTGTCCGTCTGTCTGTCACCAGGCTGTATCTCATGAACCGTGATAGCTAGACAGTTGAAATTTTCACAGATGATTTATTTCTGTTGCCGCTACAGCAACAAATACTAAAAAGTACGGAACCCTCGGTGGGCGAGTCCGACTCGCACTTGTCTGGTTTTTATAACAAGCTTTTACCTCGTTTTGTTAGTATGTATATTTGTTAGTATGTTAATGTGGGTCAAATATTGGAAGCAAAATTTGACCCACTTCCTGATTTCTGATTGAGCTGAAATTTTGCATATATGTTAATTGTATGACAATCCAATATTATGATGTCGTGGAGCTGATCTGATGATGGAGACAGGTGGCCATGGGAACTCTGTGATAAAACAACGCAAACTATAATTGTGTTTGGGGTTGTTAGAATTGTATTATTATGTATTAGTTGCCTGTAAAAAGAAAAGTACAGTCAGCGATAAAAGCTTGTAATAAAAATGAAATTTTTGCTAAAAACTTATTTGAGAATTCTCTTTGGCACATTGCTAACTCCACCCAATGCTAATAGCAAGAAAATCTCCATTCGAAAGATCAATGTTGTCACATAAGGGTCATATATTATTGTCGAAGGTCTAGTACGTTTCCTGATACGTGAAGAACCTTGACGTAGGATAAACAAGCTTGGTAAATATGGATAATATGGTAATACCAAGTTATTATATGTCAACATAATATTGCATTGTCTGTTGGCGAAATGTCTCCTTCGCCGTGACATTGATATCGACATCACTAATATGTGGTTATTTAACGACCGAGCGAGAGCGAGGCCGTATCAGAGGCCCTACCGCTAGAAACGAAAATCGTATTTTCCTTATTCAATTCAATTCAATTATTTATTTCGAATCATTTTGATCCATATAGTGTTAGTAGGTACAACAAAACTTTAAATTAATTAAGGTTAGTGACATATAATTACAATTTACAAAACACACTTCAATAACAAATAAAATAAATAAAATGCCACATGCAGACTGTTCCAGTGTTTGAGTACTGGTGCATCTATCTTACCTGCCAACGTTTTCAGGATAAGTACTATTGTTACTGCCACACAGTCTCCGCATAAGTATGCGCCTCTCTCTTACTCTTGCGGGCGTAAATTAATTACGTAAGGCGTTTTTGAGGACTTGTGTTTGACAGTTCAGGTTTTGGAATTTCATCATATAACTCAATCTAGGCAAGGAGGAAGAGAACGTGTCGTGTGTCCGTTTTTCTTTCGTATATGTATATGATATTAATTTCAGTTTATAATTAACTAGCTTTTGCCCGCGACTTCGTCTGCGTGGAGTTAGTAATTTGCATATCTTATTTTTACCCCGTCTGCTTTTTATCGATTCCCCAAACAAACTTCCACCACCCTTTTCACCCCCCTTAAAGGATGATTTCTGCGATAAAAACTACGCTATGTCCTTCCCCGGGACTCAAACTATATCTATACTAAATTTCAACTAAATCGGTTCAGCGGTTTAAGCGTGAAGAGGTAACAGACAGAAAGACAGACAGACACACTTTCGCATTTATAATATCTATACTAGCATGGATTAGTATGGATCTTAGACATAAATCAAAATAAGACTACAAAAAGAGAAGACCTACTAAAAAGATCATTCACTCGGCAGGTCACAGACCGACCTAGGTACAAATTTTGATATTTTATTAAACTAGCATCTGGTGAGTTATAGACCTCGCGAGCATAACTTAAAACTGATGATAGTACGGGTGATGCCTCTTACACCGGCCGCACCAATATCTCTCGGGAAAACGTCATCGAGAGCCGGAACAAACTTGTGTCTGAAATTGAGACTTCCCTAAAAGAAATCTCTGAATGGGGTCGACTAAACTTAGTCCGTTTTAACCCTGCCAAGACACAGGTTTGCGCGTTTACCGCATCACCTCAGTTTGTCGTATCACCTCATTTTGAGAGCACTCCCCTGACTGCCGCAGCCAGTATCGGAATCCTCGGCGTCGACATTTCGAGTGAAGTCCAGTTCCGCGGCCATTTAGAGGGTAAGGCCAAATTAGCCTCAAAAAAGCTCGGTGTGCTCAACAGATCGAGACAGTATTTCACGCCGGCCCACCGCCTACAGCTGTATAAAGCGCAGGTTCGCCCACACATGGAATACTGTTCTCATCTGTGGGCAGGGGCACCCCAATACCAGCTTCTCCCTCTGGACCGCATCCAGCGAAGAGCGACTCGAATTGTCGACTGCCAGCGTATTTCGGAACGGCTTGACTCCCTGGCGCTGCGTAGAGATGTGGCCTCGCTCTGCATTTTCTATCGCGTGTATAACGGGGAGTGCTCCGAGGAATTGTTCGGATTAATCCCTGCAGCTTCTTTTCGCCATCGCCCTACGCGACAACATTACCATCCTCACCACTTAGATGGTTGGCAGTCCTCAACTGTGCGTTTCTCTAGAAACTTCCTGCCTCGCACAGCTAAACTGTGGAATGAACTGTCGCCTGCGGTATTTCCGGACCGATATGACCTTCAAACCTTCAAGAAAAGAGCGTATTCTCATCTTAAAGGCCGGCAACGCACTTACAACCCCTCTGGTGTTGCGGGTGTCCATGGGCGGCGGTAATCGCTTACCATCAGGTGATCCGTCTGCTCGTTTGCCTCCTATTTCATAAAAAAAAAAACTGAAAAATTTATTTAAAAAAATATGAAAAATTTTCAATCGTCGAACCTGCTCACAAAATTTCACGAGAATCTTTTGAGAATTGCGACCTGTAGAGAACACCCTGACATACGACAGTATTATTGCCCAAGCTGAAACGAAGACCTTCGCTAACGTTCGCTCAATAAACTGAGAAGATATCGAACCAAATATTATAGAGAGGCATACGTTTGAACAGCACTGTCCACTTTCATCGTACATGGAATTCGAGCACAATAGCTCAATCGCACGAGATGACGCAAAGCGACGGGAGCGAAAGTGCTGACGTAATCGTAAGATAAACGCAGTTTAATTGTAATTAAATTGTACATGTGTTTAATTATACTATAAGATCAATACGGAAGTTCTACCATTCATTGATCTCTTCAAACGGAGCCTGCATAATAAAGAAATGCTGGCGCAATACCATAAAGTTACTATTGGTGTGGGATCCTATTTTTAACAAGAACCAAAATGAGAAATCAGCCTTCTTTTAGGTTTAAACTAGTGATGTACCGATTATTGATTTGGCCGACTAGCCGAATTATCGGCGCTCGGATGGCCGATTAGTCGGTCGACTAGTCGGTCAGATCATTAGTTTCGTCTGTTCGGTTCAGATACCTACGCTTAAAAAACAATCGTTTTACCCCTTTCGTCGCGCTATTCATCATATTATAGTAACGCTAAAACTATAAAAAATACGAGAATACCGACTTCATACGACAACCGGAGTCCAATCGGACATAAGAAAGCGACCACACGGTCAAAAATTCGAACAAAAGTTTTCGTAAGCACTCTAAATAGAACGGGGTAAATAGGTGAAAAGCGTACGGTAAATATTTGCTATTTATTTCTCTTTGGCCTGGTTTTCTGTCACTTATAAAAAATGGCCGATTAGTCGGCGACTAATCGCCGACTACAAATGAGGCCGGATAATCGGCTTTCCCGACTAGTCGGCGACTAGTCCATACATCCCTAGTTTAAACCTTTAATGAATGAATGAATATTTTTATTGCGTGTAACACATGGACACATATTTTTATTAGTAGAACTTACAAACTAAGGGGTTAGTATGTACAACGAACGATGTATGTATGTTAATAATAATTGTTTTTTTTTTAACTATGTTTTGCTACACCTAATGTTGTAAAATAATAGTCCAGGATTCGTTCCATTTATCTATCGACGAACTTTTAACACGACTAATCGTTATCAATTTATATATTTAACCTCGTAAGGCCCAATGTGCATTACAGTGGCCACTCTATTTCAATCAAATTTGAACCTTACACTAACTGAATTAAGTAGCATTTATATTGTTTCATTGTTTTCTAAAACAAACGAAAGTCACCCTAATCTTCTATACAACAAGGTTCAAATTAAAAGTAGGGAAACTTTGTATGGTGGGCCTTACGAGGTTAACACAATCAGAACAGAATATGAGTTTAACAATCATGTCGGATTTTACTTAAAATAAAAAATAAAAAAGAATATCCACAATAGGGTATTTGACTACTAGTCAAATCAGTTTCGTTTTTCGAGCTGTCATATAGTTTTATACGGGTTTTAAAATAGAAATTGTGTCTAAAAATAACTGCTGTCTACGTTTTTTTATTAATCTTCGGGTGCTTTATTTCCATGGTGTTAAATAATTTATTTTAAATACCTTATTAAAGATACCCACAGTCAAGTGCTAGTGAAGACTCAAGTGCTTGACGTAAAAATATACGGAATGCGAAATGTCAAGGCGAAACCATGAAACGTGCTGCGTTGTGTGTACCATCCTATAACTTTGTCAGCATTGCTAAATGACCATGCGAAAACCTTATTGAGATGAAATAAGATCCACAGATGATATACATCCAAATATCACAGTACCTCTATAAACGCACAGTAACGATATGGTGAAATGTTTAAGGCGTATTACAGGATGGCAAATATGAATGGGAAAAAATAGTAATTACTGTATAGGTAGTACCAAATATTTATCTATTAGTGAAGAAAAAAGGGTAAGGTTACGTTGTTTTGAATGCATAAAATATAAATACTCGATGCTAACGTGAATATAAATTATAATGTTTGATCGATACAAAATCAAATCGAAAATACTTACTAAAAGTCGGTCTGGGCTTATCTCGGAGATATTGCGTGCGATTCTTGTTCGAATGAGTATTGTTTTTTTCATATTTTTTTTAGTTTTTTAAAGTAACATGCAAAATTAGTTTTTTTTTTAATTTGCTTACTTCAACGCGATTTAATTGTCACTTCAGTCTTGTGTTAAAACGGAATTACGGAAACATTGAAATGTCCGCGAAAATAATTCGATTATAAGATTACCATCACCAATTACATAAGTATCGACTGGCACGACTCGATTAATTTCCACGCTTTATAATCGACTCACGGACTCAGATCCGAATACAATGGTATTTCGATTCGATCTATTGTCTTTGGAATGCGTAACGTTGATCATCTAGTTCAAAGAATACCTATACAATACTCACATGCTGAGCCGAACGGAGCCGAGAATGCCCGAAAGGAAGAGTTTCGCACCCCTGCGGGCGCAGCACGGTCGCATTTTTATCGCTTGTCACCATGCCTGTCACGTTCTAATAAATATATAGGTAAGTGCGAAAGTGACGGGCATAGTGACAGGCGATAAAAATGAAACCATGCTGCACCCGCTGGTCATAGCCAATTGTAGGATATGAGATTAACATACCTGCATAATGTATTGCATTTTTTATGATTGATAAGAATAACAATGCAAATTTGAATTTGAAATATAAAAAGACATGTGAAAATAATTAAACATCTTTTATAATATTTATGGTAATTTTACCGGATTGAGAGTGGATTGACACCGCGTTTCTAATCTTCTAAGAAAAAAAAAATAGTACCTATTCTACCTATGTAGGTAATCAAGAAAACATACTTAACTGTTGAATGTTCTAGTCTTGTGTCAAAAGTTGTAGGTAAAAACTATTAAGATAATATGCAGATTCTAACAGACTTCCTGACCTTCCGGAAAATCGACTACCTAATATTTATGAGTTTATGACAGATAGTAAGTTTGTGTCATGACTTTAAAATATGATTATTTGGATATATCCTCACGGGATTCGGCGGGCGCTTGATCGCTTGTTATTTTCATTCAGGCCATTTGACACAATTTTCATACGGGTACCTACTGAAAAGACGTTTACCATAAATATGACAAAAACGCAACAGGTCACTGCGTATACGTCAAGATCTAGTGTCGTCGTTCCTTTATCTACCTCTAGCTCGTATATCCTTTTATCATGATGCTTATGATTCCATTTTGTTTATAGTGGTGGCCAACAGCGCCGCGTTTCCTTCGCCGTAGCCCTCATGCACGATCCAGAGCTGCTCATCCTCGACGAGCCAACAGTGGGCGTGGACCCGCTGCTACGTCAGTCCATCTGGACTCACCTCGTCCGCATCACCAGCTCGGGAGACAAGACTGTCATCATCACCACGCATTATATCGAGGAGGCGCGGCAGGCGCATAGTGTAAGTCCAACTTATAGAGCAACTCTTAAGTTATTTGGCGGGTGTTCCCTATGGTGTCAGCAGTTCTGATTCTCATGCATGAATCAGAAGTCCCAATACTTGACGTGCCAACAGTGGGAGTGATTCTCTACTGCGTCAGTCCATCTGGATGCATCACCACAATATAACTAATCTCAAGGTTACTAAGCTGGCTTAGGTAAAAGTAGGACCCCTTTAGTATCAGTATCTGTAGATGTCATGCATGACCGAACTAATACTTAATGATCCAACAGTGAGTAGATCCTCTACAGCGTCAATCTATCTGCGGGCTTAACCAAGATAACAATAGTACAGTAGGTACATCTAAAAAAAATGTATCGGGATGACAGATGCTACGAAAAGTCACGTGACTATAATGTATATTATTTAAGTTTCGAGTGGCGTTTTATATTTTTCTTCTTATTTAGCTACACCCCTAGCCCCTGTACACATTGCGTCAAGTTTCGGTGAGGTTAGAATCGCAGTAGAATCCCACTGGAGAGTCTGTGGATGCCGAAAAGGTTGAATTTGTTGAGTTTCTTATTTATCTATTTGTTCTGCAGATCGGTCTGATGCGTAGCGGCCGCCTGTTAGCAGAGGAATCACCGCAGGCGCTCCTCACGATGTACAACTGTATATCGTTGGAGGATGTCTTCCTCAAGCTGTCGAGAAAGCAAGGTAGATACAAATATTCGGAGTAATGCAGCTTTTTTCACGCAAATTTATAATAATAAGTGGTATTGGGACCGGCGGTGAAAGACGACAACTATTTCGGACACGGCGGTAAAATTACACACGTATATATAAAAAGTATAAAGATGAGAATCCTAAATACACTGTTTTTTTCTGTTAATTTCAAGGGTGCATTCCTGCGCCTAAATCAAGTAAATTTCTCAAAGATACCGGTATTCTAATAAACTCCATTTCGGAGATAATCAATAAAAAAAACTGATATGGCCCCTACGAGTGTGTACACTTGCCTTAGGGCCTGTTTACATATAGTCATAGTCATTTATTCATATAACAATATACATTGCGTTTGAATTTATAGTAGTCAGACACAATTTACGGACATTTCTAAACAACTCATTCAAATTGTGTCTGACTAATCAAACACATTTCTGGAAACAATAACGGATCAGTTGGAAACAAATTTCGACATCCGAACTGCAAAAAGATATCGCATAAAAGTACTCATTTGTACCGAAAACAAAGGGTGAACTTAAACTTTTGACCGATACTGTATAGTAGATTATACCTAGTTACGTAAATATTACATTGTGCGAAAATTAAACAATAAATAATTTAAATTTTATTATCGTCTTCCGTGATGTGAAACTCCAAGGCGACATTTTTGGGCGTGTCGGACTTACTCGTATTTACACAAACTCGCTAACATAACGTCATAGTTTAGCATTGTCTTCGTGCTAATTGTTTTTATATGTTGCCGAACCCGTCCTGGACAATGTTAATAATAAGCGAGAAACACGAGAAGTCATCTCAACATGTTATTTCTATAATATTTATTTGGATTATACACAATCAGGAAAACTAAAAACTATATCTTAAATTCTCTTTTAAAAAAGACGCCATATTTTTAGGTGTGGCTATTTCGATGTTACATAGCTGCAAAAATACATTTAGTGATATTATATTATTTTCAAAAATATATTTATATACCATTTTTTAAATATGCATTTAAGAGACACGTGAACGCGCCACCAAAAAGCCGCTCCCGTACAAACTTACGCTCTCATTTTAAAACGACATGCTTATGAATGACTGAATGACTGAATGAATGAATGAAATTATTTAATCCAGAAAATATTTCCATATGAGGTTAAAATATTAACGAATTACATAATAATATATGATTAAATTAAATTAAATTAAATTAAGACGTAAACAAACACAAAAACAAAAACACAAACTTATATTGCTTATATTACATCCAATTATATACAACCGGTGACCAGAGAGCTGGCGGCTTTCTCTCGCAGCGCATAAGTATTGCCATTCAGCGAGGGAATGCTGCCAGCATCTTTGGCACAATGCCGCGGGGGCCTTATTTAGATGTTTTTTAATTAAGAGTAGTTTTGTTTTTTAATATTTTTTATTTATAAGTTGTTATTCTTAGTTACTTTTAGTTTTACTTTTAATTGAATAATAATAATTGTTAATCCGATAATAAACATTTCCTATCCATTATATACATTAAACTTGGTGGTACTAGATTTCGTTAATTAAATTATTTTCCTTTAGCTTTATATATACAAACGCAAACTTTTGTTAAAATCCATTTTTGTTAAAGTCTTTAGTAAAAAATCCTGTCAAAGTATTTTTGGGCTATTATGTAAGTATACTTAAAGTAAACTTACCGGAGCGTGTGTGCAAATAGGTACATGCAACTAGGTAATTACCCACGTATTACATTGATCGCATGTCAAGAATATGAAAAATCATCTGAATGTACATTAATCATCAAGTAATAACCGTAATCTTGCCAAACGAACAATATTTATAACATACAAGACTTCTCCCGCTACTTCGTGTAAAAATCGTTAAACTGCCCCCCACCCTTTCCCCCTTAGTACTCACGTAAATTGAAATCCCTTTTGCACCCTCTTAGAGGATGAAATTCCAGGGAAATGGGCTGAATGAACGTAATAAGCGATCGAAAATCCGTCTGTTTCCGGCCGGGCGTCCCTGCCCTACATCTAGGTACATCCAGGGGATGAAATCCGGGAAAAATAATAAATAAATAATGAATAACTATATATAAATATAAACGAGAGTTGCTAAGCTAACATGTTACAGACTAGACTTTGCAATGGCAAGGTGAGCCACTATCTTCTAGCCGCCCTGAGAAATATAAAAATTTCTCGTTCCATTCTTATTTGAATTTTTATTTGTATGTTAATAAATCAAATTTAATTTGTCTTGGCAAGTGTTATTTTTTATGATGTATGTATATCCCATCTAATGGTAAGTGATGATGCGGTCTACGGTGTTAATGTCTGGGCGGTTAGAGGCTATAAATATCGTATTTACATAGTAATTTGACGTACCTACCTACTTCCACACTTAGAGCAGAGGTGCAGAAGTTAGCTTGTTCTAACTATCTATGTGCCAAATATCCATCGAAATTCGTTCAGTTTTTGCGTGGAGAATGAACAAGCATCGATTATCCAAACATACAAACTTTCACATTTATAATATTACCTAGTCGGATTCTTATTACTATTGGAAAGCCTAGAAGGAAGTATTTGTTTAGGAATTTAACACGTCTCTTAACATTCCGAAGTGTAAACGAATAATTTGCAAACTTGACGTTTCGCAACGTAGGCGATCTTTATCTGAGTACTTATATTAATATTTGTTACGTGAAAATTTGCATGAATTATATCTCTATCTGTGTGTTAAGCGATTTAGTGTACGGTTACAAAATCGTTTTAAATTATTAAATATATTACATACTACTACCACACTACATACCTTACTAACATAGTTTTTAGGTTTTAATTTGTAGAATACTAACAAAATGGATCTTGTTATCTAAATAAATAAACGTAAAATAAATAAATATTAAACTTGGTCACTCGTTTATAAAGTCTATGATCGTCGATGCGTCGGGCCACCAACGCGAGTACTCCTTGAAAATGCTCCTCGTTATGGAGCGAAACATGTCGAGCAATCATCGACTTTATAAACGTGAGTGACCCGGTTTAATATATTTAATATGTCAGTGCCTCACGGAAGTTTTGTTATTAAAATAATTTAAATTACCTTTCATTTGTCAAGTTGTAATTTTTACACCACTTTATCGTAAAAGTCGCTACCAATTGAACATATATAAAGTATGTAGTAGGTAAATATGATAAGTCACTTACAAGCAAACCCCGTTATGAATGTGCAATGAAAATCAGAGTTGGCAAAAGTATTTACCGTAGAAAACCCTAACTTCACCGTTGGTGCCCAGCTTCGCCCAAGTATTTAAAATATTTCGTCGTATAACGTCAATATTTCAAAAGGAGGAGAGTCTTAATTCGGTTGTACTATGTTTTATATCATTTTTAAATAAAAATTTGACTTCTAAAAAAGAAATAATTTAATAACATTGATCGAAGAAACGGATTAAAATAGGTAAATATTATAAAGTGTTATAAAATAGGCACTACAAAAAATACTAACGCGAATAAATCTGAGATAACTACTTAAACTTTTTTATGTTTCTTCTGCCGTCATTGGTTAGCTAACTGTAGTCGATTTGCGTCATAATATGCAAATACATTACAATTTTTAAGCACTTTGTACCAGTTGCACCAATCCGTTTGCCGTCTTCGTTATGTTAGAAGCTTGTATGAAAATTATTATAATTTTCTACGGGATAATTTTGCCTGGTGCATTGACCACCAGATTTAAATATTCTGATTTTCAGGGGTTTATGTGACCATGAAATGGTGGCAATTTGACCGAAAATGTCCTGTTTAGGTTTCCGTAGCCAAAGTGATGAAACATAACGCTTATAGTTTCGTCATGTCCGTATGGCACAGCCATTTTTATTAATCTGAGTCTGAACTTGAGTATTTTGAGTAGATATGTAATATTTGTGAAATGTAGAATTGCAATGATGTAGCCAAGAAAGTCATACATCTTGAACGCGTGTCGATTACAGGCCAAGGCCGTAAACTGAAGAAATATATAAAAATAATACAACAAAGCAAATCGCGTGTGAACAATGCAAGGACAGCGAGACGGAAGAAAACTCACTCGTTAAGGAACAGATGAAGTTAACGAGCTGAAATTGCTTATTTGTGGAGATATTTTAGATAGATATTGTTAGCGGGGTTCTGAACGGGTCTCAACTGACAGCGCAGCTGTCATCAGAGCCATCTGCCAAGATCAAGGGCCTGACACTCTTTGATAGAGAAAGATAGTCTTATTGCGATTCCTATAAGAGGAAAGAGAAAATAGTGCCATGATTTGTCCTTATCACCGACCGGGTGGCATCATAGGTAGGAGGCGATGGCGAAATACCGAAATTCATAAGAGTGAAAGAGAAAAAATCCTATGCTGCCCAAATTTTATATGAATATTCTTTCTCTTACCCCCGGTCGCTCGGTGGCGCGTCTATAATTACTTGCATATACTATGTCTATGGTCAAGATGGTTTCCCACCTTATCCACGTAAGCGTCAGTCTGAAGCATTGAAGTGTATCCAGTTCAAAATAAATCGTTTACTCACGACCTAGTGCGTTTTACTGTTATTCATATCAAGAATAGTCAAGCGGCCTAATTAGAACTTTAAGATACGTCAAAAATTTGCTAAAGATACGATATGGATCGGACATGTCAGTGTCCAAAGTGACGTTTCTTCTTATCTTTAACATATTTTTGACGTATCTTAAAGTTCAAATCATGCCGAAGATCTCTCACGGAATGGAATCGTTCAGATTTCTGCAACACGTAAAAAAATGTTATGTACGGCTTCCACAGAGGCCAATTCAAACTTACCGTTTGGACATCAAAATGATGTCTTTTGCGAGCATAGAGCAAAATGCACGCGCGAATGATAGTAACTAAAATGACACGTTGTGCACTGTCTGTCACTTTTGCATCGTCTGTTTGTCAGTATTTGAATGAAATGAACGATGATGTTATTAATATCAATCTTACTGACAATATCACTCAAACATATTAGATATGTGTAGGTACAATACGACATGAACTATTAGACTTTGACAGCAATTGACACTCCACCTCAGATATGATCCGCGCAAAAACTAGAACTAATTTACTATAATTATAATAGGTATGACATTTATGTGATTAATGACACGTGTAGACTGGAGGATATTAACTGTGACTTAGAATAGAATAGAAGTCTCGATTAGTATTAGTTGCCTGTGGAAAGAAAGGTACAGTTAGCGATAAAAGCGATTGTACCAAAAATGAAATTTTTGCCAAAAACTTATTTTCGTTACATTTGGGATTTGGATAAAATTTGACTGGTTCGAACAACTCCTCATTGTGGGCGGAATATTTATTTATTTATCGTATGCCAAATTTACACTGTACTTTTATTATTTAGATGTAAATAATAACTTAAATTTAGCATTCCTTGAGTAGGTATAAGTAGTCGATAGAGTCGCTTGTGAGGTCTTTAAAATCCGTGTGACCATACTTGGTTATGGGGCAAATACGAAATTCACGCTTGTCCCAAAAAACTTACGTAATTTGTCCTTTGAGTTACGAATTACGATCATACGATACATTTTAGTAACTCAGAGGAGGAATATATTTAGGACATGCGGTGAAATTGCGTATATATTGTACAGAATATGATACTCTATCTACTTACAAATTTTATCGAAATCTTATTTTAAAAAACCGGCCAAGTGCGAGTCGGACTCGCGCACCGAGGGTTCCGTGCTTTTTAGTATTTATTGTTATAGCGACAACAGAAATACATCATCTGTGAAAATTTCAACTGTCTAGCTATCACGGTTCATGAGATACAGCCTGGTGACGGACAGCGGAGTCTTAGTAATAGGGTCCCGTTTTTACCCTTTAAGTATGGAACCCTAAAAATCGACGACAAAATATTCGTTGCCGGTCCCATATTGGGATACCCTCCTCCAATTGAGGTTTTTTTTTTTTTATGAAATAGGAGGCAAACGAGCAGACGGATCACCTGATGGTATGCGATTACCGCCGCCCATGGACACCCGCAACACCAGAGGGGTTGTAAGTGCGTTGCCGGCCTTTAAGATGGGCGTATTCCCATCTTAAATCTTTAAATTTAAATCTTCTCAAAAGGCAGAGGTGTAGGGCTGGGGCCGGCGTAGCTTTGTTTTTTTGAAGAATAATAATAGTAGATTGTTAACCAAGGAGTGAAAGGCACTCAATGCTGCCGAGGTATTTTGGCGCTCGAACGCAGTGAGAGCGCCAATATTCCGAGGCAGAAATGATGCCTTTCACCCGAGTTAAACACTCTACTTTTCATTTCGAATACGAGGAAAGTAAAATGCATGTATTTTGTTAAAAACATGGTTAAGTATACATTTTTATAGTATTTCTTGAGGGTACTTTCAATTAACAATTCAGGCAAAAGTATCGTTATTTATGGAATGGAGAGTCAAATGTCAAAATGGAAATTTTATAACAAATCCATTTAAAAACTCAAATTTCAATTGCGTATCGTAAAAAAATTAAAAAAATCGTACTTCGAACGTGAAATGCTCTAGTGCAGACACGTATCATTTTCTGCGCACCTTTTAGAACAACAATGACTCTCTTTCAGAGCATGAGAAATGAAAAATATCTTTATCTCTTATCTTTACCCTCATACTTAACCATTTCATAACAAGAAATTACTATCATCCTTGTTATATTGAATTTACACATGTTTACATTTATAAAACTAACTGGCAACACTGGATCACAAAAAATGCACATCCGTAATAACAAACAAACAAACTATAGTGTGTTGAGAAAAACCTGTTGTAAAATGTTTTGGGAATGTCCATGTTTACAAAATAACGTGGCTACACTAAACTGTCAACAATTTGTAAACAATTATGTTGCAAAACTTGCAAATGTTACTTTTAGGGTTCCGTACCCAAAGGGTAAAAACGGGACCCTATTACTAAGACTCCGCTGTCCGTCTGTGTGTCACCAGGCTGTATCTCATGAACCGTGATAGCTAGACAGTTGAAATGTTCACAGATGATGTATTTCTTTTGCCGCTATAACAACAAATACTAAAAAGTACGGAACCCTCGGTGCGCGAGTCCGACTCGCACTTAGCCGGTTTTTTTTATTACGCCGAGCTAATTTTATGATTATAGCCTGTAAAGTTTTTGTAGTATAACATTTTTATCGACTCCGAGCGAATAAAATGGGTCGACTTGAGGTTTTAAATCTAAAATGAATTTAAAATATATCCCGACCCGTTGACCACACTGACGCTGTGAAGGGCTCGAAAAGGCGGCGGGATATTTTTTTTTAATTATACGCGTTATTATTCGTTTAAATAATTAAATTTCATTAATAACTATCGCGGTAACCGAAAACAATCATCATCTTCCTCGCGTTGTCCCGGCATTTTGCCACGGGTCATGAGAGCCTGGGATCCGGGAAAGCGACTGCCATCTGACCTTCCAACCCAGAGGGGAAACTCTAACAAACCGGCCAAGTGCGAGTCGGACCCGCGCATGAAGGGTTCCGTACCATTATGCAATAAACAGCAAAAAAATTACGTTGGTTTTACGAGTATGGGAGCCCCACTTAAATATTTATTTTATTCTGTTTTTAGTATTTATTGTTATAGCGGCAACAGAAATACATTATCTGTGAAAATGTCAACTGTCTAGCTATCACGGTTCATGAGATACAGCCTGGTGACAGATAGACAGACAGACAGCGGAGTCTTAGTAATAGGGTCGCGTTTTTACCCTTTGGGTACGAAACCCTAAAAAGTACGAGGCTTTTGATGTTTGCGTAAATTCCGACACCGCACAAGAACACACAGTAGGGTTGTCACAGACTTGCACAACTGCCCAAAATATTAGGTGACAATATTCTGACCTGTCTTACTAGACACGCTAGCCCCGTAAGTAGTACCGAGCTACCAACAATCGCGATGTATGCAGCTCGGGTGCGCGCGACCCACCCCTCGCCCCTCGCACCTCGCACGATTGCCCTGTGTCTAGACGGCTTCTTTAAATGACTGTATTGTTTTATAAACTGTACCCTGGGTATGTAATATTCTATTACCATTTACCTATAGGTATGTATAGGTAATATTACTTACAGAACCCTAGCACATCGATACCTATTATAATTAATTACTCTTTATAGGTACCTACTTTGAATACAAACGATAACAAAAGCATTATACTCGTAAATAACTTCCAGCAACTTGATTAGTTAGATCCTTTTCCTTCTTTGAAACACAAATAGGCATAATTATCATTTTTAGGGTTCCGTACCCAAAGGGTAAAAACGGGACCCTATTACTAAGACTCCGCTATCCGTCTGTGCGTCTGTCTGTCACCAGGCTGTATCTCATGAACCGTTATAGCTAGACAGTTGAAATTTTCACAGATGATGTATTTCTGTTGCCGCTATAACAACAAATACTAAAAACAGGATAAAATAAATATTTAAGTGGGGCTCCGGACATAACAAACGTGAACGGATATAACAAACGTGAATTATTTGCTGTTTTTGCGTAATGGTACGGAACCCGTCGTGCGCGAGTCCGACTCGCACTTGGCCGGTTTTTTTATGTTTGAGAATCACCGTAGGTAGTCGTTTTGCTGGGAAATAATCATTAATTATTGAACACCTTGTGCAAATGTTTTTAATTGTGTGACAAATTAATTCGTTTAATGTCCCTTTTTCTGCGTGTGTATAAAAATGTATAGTTTCACTTGTGTAAGTTTCTAAGATTTCACATTGATATTGAATCAATGTGAAATATTAGAAACTTGTCAAAATACAATACAATACAATCATAACATCATAAGGAAAGTAAAGAAATCTCATATTATCACCGTGACTTTGGAAAAAGTGAATAAAAACTTAATTTGGGTACATTAAAATATATTTAACGCGAATATGAACATGACACGCAAGCGTAACCATAACAGTTTTACAAGAACGCAAGATTTACACAGTAATTTGCAAAGTGAAAGCAAATTCGGGTCAAGCGTACTGAATGGATTTGTCACGGCGTATGATCACCACTTTGACCAGTACTACAAGGTGTTATACGGTTGTATAACGGGTGTACGGTTGTTTGGTTATACAATAAAGGATTTGCCACACTGGATGCGTTCATCGGTCAGGTCAAACCCGCATTATGTATGGACAACATTGACAGCAACCTTTGAAGTTGAAGTTTGACCTGACCGCTGCCCGCAGAACGCATCGTGTGGCAAATCCTTTAAGGTCATCAGGATTTATACTGGAGTAATTAAGACGTATTCTGAGTTTCATGGTTTCGATTTCGAATAGATGTTTAGGCAATATGCGACTGTTGTAAAACTAGGTGATGTGTAAATTTTTATATTAAAGGAGAAATGGAAAATTTCACCCAGACTCGCATATAATAGAGACTCAATCTAATTTGGGACTCCGGTGCCGTTAAGATAGAATATTCTTGCTGTAGATGTCGTTATCCCTGAGGCGTGTAAAAAAAAACCGGCCAAGTGCAAGTCGGACTCGCGCACCGAGGGTTCCGTACTTTTTAGTATTTGTTGTTATAGCGGCAACATATTGTTGTTGTTGTTATACATCATCTGTGAAAATTTCAACTGTCTAGCTATCACGGTTCATGAGATACAGCCTGGTGACAGCCAGACAGACAGACAGACAGACAGACAGACAGACAGACAGACAGACAGACAGACGGGCAGACGGACTGACAGACGGACAGCGGAGTCTTAGTATTAGGGTCCCGTTTTTACCCTTTGGGTACGGAACCCTAAAAAGGAAGGAAGGGAAAGATTCGAACTTCCGTAGCTCAGTTGGTTAAGAGCGATCGGACCGGTATTCCGAAAGTTCGCAAGTTCGAGTCTTGCCGGAAGCGTTGAATTTTAAAAAATTTCCTTTGATATAAAATAAAATTTTACGTTTTGTAGAATTTTGAACATTATAGTTAACTTCTTCTTTTCTTGCATGACTCAGCAAGCATGGCTCTGCTATTTATCTAATGATTAAAGTGCTGTAGGAATGAAAACCTAAGTATATTGTTTAATTTATGTATCTACTCGTCGCTTAAGAGCGTTTTCACATTGTCTGATAAAATACCTAATGGCATATAGCCTTCGGAGAAAAACAGCTACTAGAAAATCAATCCATTTGCCATTTAAATAATTTCTGCGAAATGGAGCACTCCTATAAAACCCTATTCATTTATTCATTTATTCATAAAACCCTATTTTTAATTCCAGGCCAAGCGAACCAGGTGGTAGAGCTGAACGTGTCCGGCGGAGGCCTAGGGCTTAACAAGCTGTCCAAACGCGAGGAGGCTCCTTACGCCGCTGACGACCCTCAGGCCAAGGGTCTTTACTTCTGTCAGAGCAAGGAGGTGCTCATCACAGAAGGCGCGCAGTCGAACGGCGACGTGAGTACTTTCATGATGTATGGCCAAATATCTTACAAGATATTAAGGGGTATCATTAGACTTATATTGACCGGGATATAGACCGTGATTACCTTTAAGAATGAGGGTAGACCAAGCGCTGTCTACACAACTTTGACACCCACCCGCTATCTTCAGTCACCCGTGAACATGATGCATGTATAACTGCGTCGAAATGTCGGGAGCTCATAAATAATACAAAAGGTAATCACGGTCTATATCCCGGTCAATATGTCTAGTGAAACTAACCGTGAATCATTCAAAACTCTAATTAAGGGGTATGTAAAGGACTCCTAGGATAAAGCTTATAGTTGAACGAGCTGTGCAGTTCCAACATGAACTTGATGGTGCTGTAGATCGGTAATGCCACTCAGGCCAAGACCTATCCTTCTGCCAGAGTCAGAAGGTGCTTATCATAGAGGGCATGCAGTCCAATTGAGACATGATATATTACCAAAGGTTCCACAAGATCTAATTGCTTGGGATGTGACGATTCTCAGAGGCCTCAAGATTCATCAATCCCTTTTAAGGACAGTTCAAATGCCTGTATAAACCGAACTAGAAGGTGTTGAATGCAGGTACAAAGAAAGAAAGGTGCAGAGAATTTAATTTCAGTACCAATTCGTACCTTTTTAGTGACAAATGTGACAATCAATATGAAAGTCGCTAGGGACCTCATATTATTGATACTGTACGAAAATGGTACTTAAATTAAATTCCTTGACCGTATAAGAGGCATATAGGCGTATAGAGGCGCCCAAACTTGGTCATTAACGGAAGCCCTGAAGTCCCGACTCAAGATTTGCCAACGAGCAATGGAGTGCAGCATACTAGGAGGTCGCAGAATACGGAACTGCGCTCCAGAACTGCTATCGTAGATGTGGGCGGAACTGCGCTCCAGAATTGCTATCGTAGATGTGGGTGTTAAGGCCATTAAGCTTAAGTGGAATTGGGCAGTACATGTCTGCCGTATGTACCCGGCTCGGTGCTCGGTGGCCAAACTGGCTACCGAATGGACACCACAGACTAGCCGGGACCAAAAAAGAGATGGCGGGATGACCTGGACGCTTTTTGCAGCGACTGGCGGGAGCATGCACCAAGCCGTGATGAGTGGCGGAAGAAAGGGGAGGCCATTGCCCAGCAGTGGGAAACAAGATAGGCTATAAAAAAAGAGGCATGCGCCTCATTATGTGGAACTGTATTAGAGGCCTAGGGACATCGACATAGTATAGTAGATTAAGACATGAAACCGAGCGACCAGGGGTAAGAGAAAGACATATTCATGTATTGACAGGTTAATGTATGGCAGCATATTCATTTTTCTCTTTCACTCTTATACATTTCGGTATTTCGCCATCGCCTCCTACCTATGCTGCCATAACCCGACCATGAAAAAAAAACCCGGTCGGTGATAAGGACAAAGCATGGCACTATTTTCTCTTTCCTCTTATAGGAATCGCAATAATCATAATCATCATCATCATCATCATCATGTCAGCCGATAGACGTCCACTGCTGGACATAGGCCTCCCCCAAGGCTCGCCACTCCGACCGATCCTGTGCCGCTCGCAACCACCGAATTCCCGCGACCTTCACCAGGTCGTCGCTCCACCTCGTTGGAGGCCTACCGGCAGTTCGTCTTCCGGTACGCGGACGCCACTCCAGAACCTTCCGGCCCCACCGGCCATCAGTTCTGCGAGCAATCATAATCATAATCATTTTATTCATAAAACCAATTTACATGTCAAAAAACTTAAAATTACAATACAGTTAAAATATAAATTGAGATAAAACTTAAAATTAATATCTAAACAATAAATATACAATTAGGTGTAACAAAAATAAAGAATAAAATAAAGTAAATCAAGGTCGAAATTAGAAATTAATATCAAAACCAAAAGTCAATTCACACGTCACAAAAAAAATTATATTACATTTATTATAATTATAGAGGTTGTTTTTTTAAGACTATCTTTCTCTTAAAAGAATGTCAGGCCTTGCCTAGGGATAAATAAGTTGTTGAAACAGTCTCTAGTAAGTAGTTTCTCACTACTTTTGTTTTTATTTCATTACTTAACATTGTTTTGTTTTCAGCTCCCCGGAAAATTGAACCAGCCTAAAGGACCACAATTCGACATTTGTGAAGATCTTTTCAATGTAAGAATTTAACATTATTTAATTAATTTATTTATAGTTTGCACAGGGCTACTGAACATCAGCAATATACACGTGCCTTTGTCAGCATAAAAGCATTCGCCTCTGCCTAAATACGCATGAAATAGTAGATTGTTATAGTTTAAATCTTCTCAAATGATTTTTACGCCAGACCCTAATCTGTTAAACAAAAGCCATTGTTTCTTTTCGAGCGCGTGGCCATTGTTGGTGAGCGCGTGCTACATGTTTGAACGGGTCAAATCATACAAGTTAAATTGGACTCACTTCCCGACTTCCAATGAAGCTGAAAATTTGCATACATATGTAAGTCGGGTGACAATGACAATCCACCATCACCATCGAGCTGATCTGATGATGGAGATAGGAGGTGGCCATAGGAACTCTGTGATAAAACAACGAAACCCTAATTGTGTTTGGGGTTTTTTTTTGAGAATTGTCTCGATGAGTATTAGTTTCCTGTGGAAAGAAAAGTACAGTCGGCGATAAAAGCTTGTGCCAAAAACTTATTATAAAATGACATTAAGCAAACATGTAAGTTGTAAGATCATTAAAAGTCGTTTGTTCTTAATTGCTAATGTCAACAAACCGGTCCCGCTTGTATAAGGAAGACAAATACGGTCTTGAACTTTGACACGTGTGGGTGTTTATACCAACTTGGTACGTACCTACTAATAGATGGATGGGGGATTTAGATGACATAATTGACATATATCAGTAGGTAAATAGTATATTTTATAGAATATCTACATTTCTCTGTACGAGTATTTTCAATTACTCCGAATTAAATTAAGCGATCACTGCTAAACACAATTTAAATACCGTCCGACCATTTCTGATGACGCTACTTATATAAATAATATTAAAAAAAACAGATACATAAAAAAATCTAAAATTATTTAAAGGTGTAAATGTCTTAAGTGTCAGAACTATACCTAAGATTGTATAGTTTATCAAATTATCCTAAAAGATGTATAGGGTCTCCAAGAGTCATAAATCATAATCCAGTATAATTAACACAAAACATATGGGAACCGAATGAGGCGTCTCACTCTAAACCGTAGATTCTTCCGCTTAAATGCCATCAACAATTATATGGAAACTGCATGTGATACAATTTATTACTTATTTATTCTACCTCGTTCCCTCATGACTGAGGGTCGCGACCACATGAGGTCGTTATTTTGTGAACTAAGGCTCTCCATTTTTTAACTGGAGATTGCATATTAATCAGGTATGCAATAGATTACGATCTGTGTTGGGTCAATTTTATCATTTAAGCAGAATAGTCAACAAGCGCACCCTGCACATTGTTTATCATGCTCTCGCTGACTCATTGTTAAGTTATGGACTCAGTTGCTATGGACGTACCTTCAAAACTTATTTGGATCAAATAAAACAACTTCAAATTAGAATTATTAAATATTTAGTTGGACGAAACACTAGGAATAGGTATAAACATCAGTATGACTCACTGTTCTCAAGTTGTAAAATACTTCCAGTGCATTGTAAAGTTACGTACCTAAATGTTATTAATACTTATTACACAGATGATTTTAAAGTACAAAGGAAAAATAAACATGTAACTCGATCTTTTAAGATGGTAAAATTGAATCAACCTGTAGCCAAAAACTATTATGGACGGAGAACCCAAGAATACTTAATCCCCAAAATTTACAATGAAAATCCAATATTACTAGGTAACCCCAAATTAAAAATAGGAACCTTAAAAGAAAAATTTAAAGAAATATTGTTAGATAAATTCGATAACTCCATAAAACAATAGTAGTAAGTACTTATCCATAATGTATACAGCGCCACTAGCCACCTGTATTTTTACGAGTTGTTAGTTTAAAATAAAACATAGTTATTAGTGTAAGGTAGATTTTTAAGCACCGCTGTACTCCTGTCCCGCGCCCGCGCCACCAGCGATGGCTCACTTATCCAATGTCCACTTATAATATACCTATAGGTACTTGATAAAAAAAAAGGACTACGCTGGGACGGTAGGACAGTGCAAAAATTATGTACCTGCTTTTGATGTATAAAAGAGCGAGCTCATCGCCAACAAACTGCTCCGCAGTTTGGCGAAACATTGTATTATGGTGCACATGTTGTATTTTCCATGTTATTATCAATAAAAAAAAAAAAAAAATTCTGCACGATTTTCTGCCTTCCTAATAATAGGTGCCTGTGTAGATCCTTGGCAGGCCTTCTTTATAATGTCCACCCAGCAGGTTAGTGTCCCGCGTCCTCCATCTAAATTACCTATACTTATGCATAATGCTGATTAATTTATTATTTCTTCCAGTTAACATCGCGCGGCAAAATAAAGGCGTTAATCCAGAAGAACTTTCTCCGGATGTGGCGTAACATCGGCGTTATGCTGTTCATCTTCGTACTACCTGTGATGCAAGTCATTCTGTTCTGTCTTGCCATCGGCCGCGACCCTAGCGGGCTTAAACTGGTTAGTAATATCTACTTTCTTATTTAATTTCATTCAGTCAAAAGCTGCTCAAACGGTTAGCTTTTTGTTTTTATGTCTTTGTTAATTTGTTTGTGTGTCGTTGGCGTACGTGTCGCCATTAAATTTAGATTAAGTCAGGTCCCCACAAAAAACCAGCGCTACGGTGTGCCGCGGCATTATGTTGAGTGAGGTCCAAATGTTTTTTAAAATCTCTGCATGCCTTTTTTTTATGTACTATGTTGTGGCGTTAAATAAATGTATTTTCTTTCTTTCTTTCTTCTTTCTTTCTTTCAAAAGACCTCGATGCACCGTTTACGCTACAAATGCTTGGCGAAAAAGCAACAAAGCAACACACTGAGTATACGGTTCGTTAAAGTCCGGTGTGGACGCTTTAATCTTCTATTATATTCTGTTCTGCGTCGCCTTTGACTGTGACCTTAGCTGACTTAAATTAATATTGAGTATTTGACTACTTTTAATAACCATTTTGATTCCCGTTATTAGATTAGGATTTGTTACATGAAAAACATGTACCTACATCGTGTATTTTATTGATATTACCTACAGTCATTGTTATGATCATGACATTGTGACACATTGTCCTTTAAACGTTGTCGAACTGGTTATGGTTAGTTGTTGTCATAGTATCGTCACTTGTGTTTTATTTAATTTTTTGTAATTACCAATATTGTACGAAATACAATAGGTAAATAATACAAGACTGATTTTTCACACAGCTTGAAATCTTCATTTATATCAATATAATAAATAAATAAATTCCATTGCCTTGATTGACACCGGTATTTTATTATTGTTCTACTTCATTTAATATCACAGTAATTATTTTAATAATTGCTATATTTCCTGTCATTGTTTCCGCTCCGCAATTTTTATTAACACCATTAAAATGACTGTTTATAATATTAGCATTGTCTTAGCCTGTTTTATAATAATTTCTCTCGTTGTTTGGCTTTAACCTTTCTGATATAGACAATCTTCTGCCATCGCTCTATGCGACAACATTACCATTTTGACCACTTACATGGTTGACTGTCCTCAACTGTGCGTTTCTTCAGAAACTTCCTGCCTTGCACAGCTGAACTGTGGAATTAACTGATACGATCTTCGCTTAGAAGCGCGCACTCTTGCTCATTTTCTCCTCTGGTGTTGCAGTTGTCCATGGGCAACGGAAGACCATCCAGACCTTTGTATTTTTTTCTATGATAACTAATTTAGAATATTTTGTCAAATAAAAATATTTTTATTATTGGTTTTAGAATATCCAATTTAACTTTTCTCTCTTCCTCAGGCCATAGTAAACAACGACGTAAACGTGATCAACGGCCTCTGTCCCTACAACTCGTCCTGCTCAATGAAGAACCTCTCCTGCCGCTACCTGGATCACCTTCGGAACGCCTCCATCATCAAGGAGTACTATGCTGACCTGTCCTCGGCGCTCAACGCCGTGAGAGAGGGAGATGCGTGGGGCGCGATATACTTTAACGAAAATTATACGGACTCTTTGGTGGCCAGATTGGCTCTTGGTAAGTGGAAACTTATTATAAATATTCTGCTCAATAAAGAACCTCTCTTAACGTTATCTGGACCATATCCGGAACGCTTCCATCATCAAGGATTATTAAGCTGACTTGTATTTAGCGTTGGACTCCGTGAGAGAAGAAGAGGTGTGGGACGCGATATACGTTTCTTTGGTGGCGGCGGTAGCGTCTATTTGCGACCGCAGTTTTTAGGGTTCCGTACCCAAAGGGTAAAAACGGGACCCTATTACTAAGACTCCACTGTCCGTCTGTCTGTCACCAGGCTGTATCTCATGAACCGTGATAGCTAGACAGTTGAAATTTTCATAGATGACGTATTTCTATTGCCGCTATAACAACAAATACTAAAAAGTACGGAACCCTCGGTGGGCGAGTCCGACTCGCACTTGTCCGGTTTTTTTATGAAAGCTATTTCCATCTTGACCTTCCCATCCAATAAAGCATTATTCCTCATGATGACATTTTATACAGTTCAAAGGAATTCATTGATACAAGCTGGGGTTCGAACTCGCGACCTTTGGTTTTAAAGTCACACACCTTCCTGTTAGACCACCGACGCTCTTTAATTTTATAAAATTCCATGCGGTATTTCTGAGTTTAACATGTCACGTATTTGTTTGACAGCGGACACGGCTGACGAAGAAACGATCGAATCTTCAGAAGTGCAGGTGTGGCTCGACATGTCCAACCAGCAGATCGGACTCATGCTCAACAGGGACATACAGTTCTCGTACAGGGACTTTGCTAAGGTAATATATTCTACTTTTACCATTCACAAAAAGCAACACAAAGTCATTCTCGCTTAATTAAATGGCCACCACAAAAAATTCACACTACAAAATACCCCATTCTCGTTCTACGTCTTAAACAAGGTGAGTGTAAATAACTTGGAAACCTGACCAATTTTAACCACCAACTTTGACCACATTGATTTTACGAATATGACTTATGAAGAAAGAATATTTTACAAAAATGGGAAGCAAAAGGAGACATGACATGACTCTTAGAGAAGTAACAGGGAAAGGGACAAAACGGTATTTTGCAACTGCCGCAAAACTTGCACGACTTCAGAACACAATACATGAATTATACGGCTATTTAATCTTTTACATAATCGTATTTCAGGACTTGCTGGCTACGTGCGACTACAACCCGAAGGTGGGAGACATCCCGATAGATTTCAAGGAGCCCATTTATGGCGACAACAACCCCTCGTTTACTGATTTCGTAGCTCCTGGTGTCATTCTCACGTAAGTTCTTTTAAACTTATAATTCCTAATTGACCACTGTTTCACGCCTCACATAATCTTTACTTCCTAAAAGTTGAGCACCAATATGACGCGGAGGCCCGATAATGATGTGAATGGTAATCATCATAATTTAAGAGAATGATATGGCTCTTGTCGGTGGAGTATGCGCCAGTTTTCTCAGTCCAGGTTCTTTAGGTCCCCGTAAGACACCACATTTGCTGACATTTGATGTCAACGGTAGGATCACAATATTACGTATGAGGCAACAAGGTAAGTTATTTTAAACGTTCCATTCCTGATGGACAATGGTTGGACTCCTCACATAAACCTCTTTGAAAAAAGTCCCACGTTGGGTGCCAGTGTGACGATGAGACTTGAAGCTTAATTTGCCATATTTTACAAAGGTAATCTATACTTTGTAAAATATGGCAAATTAAGCTTTAGCGCATTTTATTAAATTGTCTTTTAAATCTGGCGGTAGAATTATAGACTACTGTCTCACTGCGTTCGAGCGCCAAAATACCAGAAATGAGTGCCTTTCATCCCTTGGTTAAGAATCTACTATTTGATATGAAACGTGTTCCGTTCCAGGATCGTGTTCTTCCTGGCGGTGGCGCTGACGTCGTCGGCGCTGATCGTGGAGCGCATGGAGGGTCTGCTGGACCGCTCGTGGGTGGCGGGCGTGTCTCCGGGCGAGATCCTGTTCTCGCACGTGGTGACGCAGTTCGTGGTGATGGTCGGCCAGACCGCGCTCGTGCTCGTCTTCATGATCCTGGTCTTCGGGGTCAAGTGCAACGGGAACATCGCGCTGGTGGTCATGCTCACGCTTCTGCAAGGTACCGATATCATTACCCGTTATCATTCACGGCGACCGGACTTAATCGCGTTAGTTAGTTAGTTAGTTGTGCTGGGCATTTTCCGCAAATCGACATCCAATGTGCCTATTTTGCGTGAAACGCGGTAGCGCTACTCTAACCACCCCAGCTCCTCCGCGAAGCCTAGCAAAGTCTTCAGGTTGCTAGTTGCCTCCTTTAGTGTGCATGGATTCCCTAGGTATTTGCTCCTATATACTTCTACCTGTTTACAGTCTAGGAGAATATGTTTTGTTGTTTCTTCTTCTTCTTCCATGCACGCTCTGCACATGGAGCTGTCAGTAATCGCGTAAAATAAGTTTTAAATTTACCTCCGACGTTTTTCGAGGCCGGCGTTGTCCCCGTGGTTTCGGAGAAAACTGGCCAATCATCGACATCTTCTAGGAACGCAAGTTTTACGAACTACCCGCCCTCGGTGTTGTCTTGGGTTGTCTCGGGTTAGCCGGTCTTCTCCGAGACCACGGGCAACGCCGTCCTCGAAACGTCTGAAGTAAATTTAAAACTTATTTTACGCGATTATCTAAGTCCCGTCGATGTGAATAATAATGAATAAAAATCGTGGAAGTTTAAATCGGCATAATTATCTGTTCTTTCTCCATTCTTCCCCTTCTCTCTTTCTTTATTTATATCTTGAAAATGTATGAAGCAGTTCTTGTGTTCCTTTTAAAACTGCTCGTCACAAACAGCCAAGTCAAATGATGTCAGAAATGTAATGATTGTCAAAATAACTTATTTACACTGATGTTTATTTACAGGTCTCTGCGGAATGTGCTTCGGTTTCGTAATCTCGGCCGCCTGCGAGCTCGAGCGGAACGCGATCCAACTCGCCCTGGGCTCCTTCTACCCCACCCTCCTCCTCTCCGGCGTCATCTGGCCCATCGAGGGCATGCCCTGGATCCTCCGCTACGTGTCACTCTGCCTGCCCCTGACCTTGGCCACGACGTCCCTCAGATCCATTCTTACTAGAGGCTGGCCTTTAGCGGACCCTGAGGTCTACATGGGCTTCGTGTCGACCCTGATTTGGATCGCGATGTTCTTAGTGGTCACGCTGACGATATTGAGATTTAAGAGGGGTTAAGATTAAGGAGGGTCGTAGGGGATGGAATTTGTGAAAAAGCTGTGAGAATTATTTTCAAGCTGTCTGTTTTCTTTGGTGTGTAAAGCTTACCTATATCCACTTAGTTCTAGCGTTAAAATTAATGTATGATTATGCTTTATCACACCATTTTAATGGGGAGAAATCTCATCTTTTTTCTGATTCTAAAGTGATACCATTATTCCCCTGGTGGGACATGGTGATTTTTCCTTTTTTTTTACTGAAGCTACTATGACTTCTACAGTTCTAAACACTATTATCCCACTGAAAACTCGTTAGGCAGCTAAACAGTACAGAAAGTTGTCTAAATTTTTGATTATGATTCTTAAGCTGTTTTTCGCTAATTTTGTCCCCTGTCTAACGTCCCCTGGTTATGCTCAGTAGTCACAAAGGTGTAGGGAGTGTGGGTTCCGTCCTGCCATGTTCCGCCCGGCCTCATACAGACGTTTTAAATTTGATTAAACTGTCATATAATTTAGGTTTTGACATTTCTATTTGACAATTTTTAAAGACTTCCGTGGTTTAAGCTTAGGTTTAGTTTTTCAAACGTTTGTATGGTGTCTTAAGATGCTTTTACACTGGTATAACGCACAATTTTTAAGTGTGCGACGTATGAACACTACATTATTGCCAGCTTAAATGTTATGTTTTGTGTTGTATATCTAATGTAAAAGTACCTTTACTTTCTTGCTGAGCGGGTTATATTTGCTCAATCTGAACAAACTGACTTAGTCCATAGCGAATGACTGTTAGTCAAATGTAAATATTAGTATTGTATTTATAATTTATCGATAAGTACGTAGGTACTCTAGGTTTTCGGGAATGTTAGCAATAATAAGTTAGTCTCGCTTGAAGGGTTTAAGCTTCCTTCAAACGATCGGGCCGATGGTGAAATGGACGATCGTGTAGAGGGGGCATTACGGGCTTACTAAGAACTTCTGTTGATACCTGATTAAAAGTTACCAATAGCATAAGATGGTGCCATAGACATAGTGATTGTACCCCAATTGGAACTATTTATTCTTGCTTTTTAACATGCCGCCATGCGCCATCTTTGACACATAAAAAAAACAGTTTAAAATTTGACATGGACAATGATAGCTTTACAGTGTGAATTATAATTGTAATCTTAGTTTTAGTTGTACAGTAAGATAGTTTAACATTTTGTATTGACTTGGATGCCGACGTGTCAACTAAAAGAAAAAAAAAAACATTAAAAAATTTCATTTGGTTTTGACAGTTGAGACGTCAGCCGCCATTTCTTAGCAGGTTTTGACAGTTGTGTGGTGTTGCATGTGTAGAAAATTCTAGGTTTTTTTTTTAAATGTGAAACGGTTTAGGTTAAGCGCTTGTTTTGTACCGGCTTCATGACTAGAATAGACGTGTTAAGTGGCAGACTGTGATTATTTTTGCTAACATTGACATTTTTGTAATGATTAAATATATAACTGTACCGTACCAAACACACTGGTTGTTTGTTTTTATTCCTTTCCAATTGGTTACAAAGCTGGCTTAAAGTCTGACCAGGAATATATGATCACGCGCCATGTTGCCGAATTTCACTGAAACTAATTTTTTCATACTATACTGAACTGTCACCCTATATATGAGAATGAACAGCGCCCTCTTGACAATGATCATATATTCCTGGTCAGGCTTTACCAGTAAATATGTAGAATAAACCACTTATAAGAAGATATAGTTGGTCAAACTAAATTGTCAGTAAATAAGAACAAAAAACTACTCATATTTTTCTTTTGGGTGCCTATACTAGTCTAAGACAAAGAGTATGATTCTCTCTGTCTATGTTTGAAATGAGACAGTCCTTTGACAAACTATATGTATAGGTAGTAATGTTTATTCAATGAAAAATAACTGGTAAAGAGATATTTTTGTCGATAACACTAGACCCTACTCATGGTGTTGTTCCTGCCGGTGAATAAGGTTGCCAGAGCTCAACGAGGGGTGATGAAGGTGCGGAGTGTTAGGGTCGGCAACGCGCATGTAACACCTCTGGACTGGAGTTGCAGGCGTGATTGACAAAATGAAATATCGACCTGTCTGTTAGTTGGTCAAACCAAATTGTCAGTAAATAAGAACAAAAAAAACTATACTCATCCTTTTCTTTTGGGTGCTAGTACTATTGTAAGACAAAGATAGTATGATTCTCTCTGTTTATGTTTGAAATGAGACGGTCCTTGAACAAACTATAATATGTAGAATGTTACCTCTCTGCCACCAGAAGCTTCCCTCGAAGCGATCAGAGACCGGCCCGCTATCCCTTACAGAGGGTTTTGTAAGGGTTTGGCATAAGGCTTAACTCACCATACCCTTTGCCAGACGAAACCCTTCCATTTTGCTTTTGAAGCCCTTTATAAAGCTTACCCATTTGAGTAATCGGTAGCCCAATACCCTTACAAAACCTTTATCATCCGCTCACCAACACCTTGCATATCGCTTATAAGGGTTCGGCACAGACAGTCCCCTATGCAGAGGATGCATGGAGACAGAAGAAACAGCCTCTCACGTGGTGCTGGAGTGCAGCGGAGTGGCCCCATACAGGGCAAAACATCTCGGATCCCCGAGAGACCTCCCCGAGGTCCTACTCAACATCAAAGGTTTGATAGGTTTCCTCGAGGAGCTGGGCTGGCAGGACTAGCCCACCCCCATGTCACGCAAAATAGGCGCCAGTCGTCGAGTTGCGGAAAATCGCCCGAACTACAATACAATACAATACAATACAAGGGTTCGGCTTATAAAGGGCTTCCCATATAAGCGTACTAAACTGATTTATAATTAAATTCCAATAATCTAACCTCACTTTTTCTCTTTTCCGTATGTTTTAAGAAACTAGACAAAGCTAGAAGGATATATCTATATTTATTTTAAATGCTAGAGTATGCAAAAGGGGAATTTGAGTTTACTTCTTTACATATTTTCCATTATTACGAAAGAAAGAAAAAAGGATCTGAGTGAGGTTAGTTTTTTGGAATTTAATTACAAATCAGATAATTAAAATCGTCTAACTTGTTCTAGAGCACACATTACTTCGAATCCGAGCGATCGTCGGCGGCAGCAAAAAACAAAAACATTAAATAAAAGGGAACAATTTTATTGACACAACATATAATCGAATCACATGACTTAGTTTAAAATTATTTCGTTAAAATCTCGCTTAGAGCCTTTTTCTTCTTCTGGCCCTTGTCAAACTTGCGTTTCTGTGAACAAAATAAGGAATAAATAAATAAAATAAATATTATAAGGACGTTTTTACACAATATGTGCCATTCTCAATCAAAAGGGTACTTATTGTCGGTTGTCAATAAAGCGCTATTTCCATATAGCTTTAATTTGAAATCAACCATCGACAAGCGGCAATGTGGTACCTTTTGGTTGAAAACGTCACATATATTGATTTAAACTAACACAATTTTCACTCATACTTTTAAAACTAACACGGGGCATAGGGCCGGTTGTAAGAAACCGTCTGTCACCGTTTTACCGTTCGCTAAATTTTATTGTATGGAATGTTTCATAGTTCTCTGTTGCTTGACGTTAATCAGTCTGTTAATTGTGGTTGGTGCAACTGGCCCTTAATCGCGTAAAAACTTACGTTTATTTACCCGCGCATCAAGATGTTGGTACAATTCCTCGCCAGTCTGCCTGTGACCAAGAACGTAACGTCACGTTCGAAACGTCGGGCCATAAATAAACGTAAGTTTTTACGCGATTAAGTCCCGTGTTAGTTTTAAAAGTATTTTTACACAAATTGACTAAGTCCCACGGTAAGCTTAAGAAAGCTCGTGATGTGGGTACTCAGACAATTTGTTATTACTTAGGTAATAATAGGCCAATCAATTTCAATTTTCCTGTATTGTAACTTTTGATTACGGCTCCTACCATTAAAGCCAATTTGAAGTTTTAGATACTTATTCGACGCAGAATTTAATCCTCTTTAATATTGAAATTAATGACATTTCAATCGGACGTACCGTTTTCGAGCTACAAACAAAAAACTGAAAAAAGAGCTAAATTTCGCAGTTATTTTTTTCCACAACTCCATGGAGCTAACTCGGATTATACTAATAATAGAACCAAACGAAGGTATTAAGACAATTTCGACAAATGGAATCTTAAGCGTTGCGAGGGTTTCAAGGCACGAGGATTAAACTAATTTTGCCACAGCGCGAAACAAAATTTTACACCACACCAACACAAGGAAAATATTAACTGTAAAATATAGTTAGTCAAGCAATCTTGTCAGTAGAAAAAGGCGGCAAATTTAATAACATGGTAACATTAGGAACTATTAAATTTAGGCGCGAAGGGATATCGTCACACAGAACATTTGAATTTCGCGCCTTTTTCTACTGAAGTGATTTGCTTGACCAACTATATATAACAAAAACAAAGAAAATCAATTCAAAATCAATGTTATTAAATATTTATCACTCAAAATCATCATTTGAAAGTCAATTCTACCAGCCCACATAAGAAAACAACTCAAAATTTTCATTTGATTACTTTGCCCCTCTTGTGGATTAAATGCAACTTTCTTATCAGTTTTTGAACAATCAAGAGAGCCTTTAAAAAAAAATTATTACGCCGAGAGTGGCATGAGCAAATGACAAAACAAGGTAAATAATGTGTACCTTCTTCTTCTCAGCCGTCATGCCCACAAACTCCTTCCTGGTTTTTTTCTCTCTCGGCTGGTCGTCAGCGCCCTCCTGAAAATATACATACAATAATTTATTTATTTAAATATGGCCAAAATGTCATAGTAAATTTTGTAGTCACAGTAAATTCACTGCCATCTATGACATCGACACACGATTAAAACTAAAAATATAAATGATGAAATTTTTCTTTTATTTGTATTTATTATTTTTATATGATTTTGACCCATGTTCTTTCACTGATGTGTGTTAAAATTGTTAAATAACAAACGAAACCGTCAACGCCATCTAGCCTTTTGTTTATCATATTAGGGTATGAGGCGTTAAAATCATTTGAGAAAATTCATACTATAAGAATAAGTATAAAAGAGATAACATATACCTGACTCTTTCTCTTATGCAGCAACCTTCTATGAGCCCCATCCGGCTTATCACCATCATTCTGTCTTCCAAAACTATTTCCACCCCTTCCTTGGAAATTCCCCCCCTTTTGGAAATTCCCACCTCTGTTTTGGAAATTCCCTCTATTCCCTTGGACATTCCCACCCCTGTTTCCCTGGAATTTTCCTGGATTTCGACCTTGGTTGAATTTGCCTGCTACTTGGTTTCTTTGCCTGTCGCCTTGACTGATTTTCTTTCCTTGAAAGCCCGGCCTGTAAAAAATGAAAAACATGTTATTTGTGACTTTCCATATGTGCACCGTAAAAGAGTACTTAAAGCTTTTCTTTTTGAAGTTGTTATATTTAAAAACTTACAACTCTATAACTAGAGTTTTCGGGATACTTCTATTGTAGAATATTTTATTCGCTACCTACATTAATACCAAAATAAGTTAATAAAAATGCCTAAAAGTTACATTTTTTGCTCTGAAGTACCTAAATTTTCGCCGAGGTAAAAAAATAAAGCCTGTCTGAACTTTGTTTTAGCCGTAAATGTAAATATCGTTGGTCAAGCAAATCTTGTCAGTAGAAAAAGGCGGAAAATTTTAAAAAATGTAGGCGCGAAGGGATATTTTTCTACTGACACGATTTGCTTGACCAACTATAGTAATATTACAAAATGTATGTTAGCTAACCTGGTATTAGTAATGCAGTATCTGTAGCACCTAAATAATAAACTAGTGGCTCTGTGAGCTGTAGACTTCGCGAGCATAACTTAAACCTACGCCATTTTGAAAAAAAGAAACAAAAACTCAATCAACAAAAAAATTCTATATATTTAATCATCGAACCTGCTTACAAAATTTCAAGAGAATCGATTAAGAATTGCGACCTGTAGAGAACATCCTGACATATAAAAGATTTTTGCCGAAGCTGAAACAGACCTTATCCCCTAGTATTAAGGTTGAAACTTGCCTGTTATTCCCCTTCTGTGCCTGTCGCTGTGTGACCTGCGTGCATCTCTTGACTCGCATGATTCTGTTTTTGATTGTCAGATCTTCATCTGTCAAAGCGAGTGCTAGTTCCACACCGTCTCGCGAAGTGAAATTGACGTAGCCGAAACCTGCCATAAAACAAGATAATTTTCATCGGGGTCCCTGTGTTTGACATAATTATTGAAAGTCATAATGTAACGATAAAATAAACATATTTTATCTTACAACTCATATTTAAAACTAAATACATTTCGGGGAGTGCGCACAGGAACTGCACGACCTGATCCCACCTTCCCCTTTCCATCATCGGACATCCAGGCGCGGGGAGCGAATGCACCCGTTCGTGGTCCACATTCTATTTGTTTGGACGAAACGTTTTGCCTCCTCCTTTTTGGTACGGACGGCTAAGGAATGGAATGCGCTCCCGCCGAGACGTAGGAGTCATGTTACTAACTCATACCCAGTAGGTTCTAAGTGTATTATTAAAAGTTTTTATTTTCAAAAAACTAACGTTTACTTTCAAAAAATGCCGGACGGACGTACCTTCGATGGCTTACCAGTCAAAAAATGACAATATGGCGGACAATTGTCAGAAATGTCCCGTATTTAAGAATAATTTCTTTGCAAGTGTGATGAAAAACATTGTGTGTAACTCCGGGGCTAAACACGTTGCAAACTAGGGTCTATAATTCACTCCAGCCTGCGGCGGCCGTGAATCTACATATAGACCTTGATAGCAACATTTTACTTCTGTCCTCTGTCCCTATACTGTTAACTCGCTATGTTTAATTTTGCTAACTGCGACACAAACTCACCTTTCCCAGCATTGGTCTCTTTATCCCTCACTATCCTAACTGACTCTATTTCCCCACATTTATCGAACTTCTCTCTTAGCCCCTCGTCTTTCAAAGCGAAGGGTATGTTGCCCACAAACACAGTGTCATTGGTCATGTTCTGTCCCTATACTGTAAATTCATTTAATTTTCCATTTTCCAAACTGCGACACAAACTCATTTTTCCCAGCATTGGTCTTCTTGTCCCTCACTATTCTAACCGACTCAATTTCCCACAATTGTCGAACTTCTCCCTCAGCCCTTCGTCTTCCAAAGCGAAGGGTATGTTGCCCACAAACACAGTGTCATTGGTCATGTTCTGTCCCTATACTGTAAATTCATTTAATTTTCCACTTTCCAAACTGCGACACAAACTCACCTTTCCCAGCATTGGTCTTCTTGTCCCTCACTATCCTAACCGACTCAATTTCCCCACATTTGTCGAACTTCTCTCTCAGCCCCTCGTCTTCCAAAGCGAAGGGTATGTTGCCCACGAACACGGAGTGTCTCGGGTCGTGCTCGGCGCCGGTGCTGCCGCTGCGGGTCACGCGGAGGTGGTTGTTGTTTAGGACTGTGTTGTTTTCTGCTAGCGCCTGAAAATATGTAAAAAAATAATTTTACTGATTTAAAAGAGCAAAAAATCTGTAACAATATGTCAAAATTTATTGACTTTTAACTCCCTAAGACACTGCACAGCTGCTAAAACGCCGCGTTTCTAACGCTGAATTGTAAGATTACGCAAAAAAATTGTTTTGTGTGTACTAGCATCCTGTTAGGTCTTATAGCTTGACCGTAAGCGAACATAAACCTGTGACATGCCTGTTATATTTTCGATTTATTTGTGACTTTTTATGCCATTCGATTAAATAAAATAACTAAGTGGTAGCATGTGGTGACGCACGTATGGTGGTCGTCAACGGGGGCTGTGAACGGGGGCGTGAACAGTGGCGGTCCTCCATCCACCATGCCAACCTTAATGCCCTATAAGGGGTTAAAGGCAAACCTCAAACTAAACTTACTTGTTCAACACACTGTGGGTCAGAGAACTTGACATAGACATTGACGGTGGTCCTCTCCGGATGCAGCTCCTGCTTGATCACAGCCAGTTTTGGGGTCACACTGGGGTCTTTCACTGGGACTGTGCGTATCCTGAAATGGTTAGTTGAAATTATTAATAATGCATGTATACTTAGAATGGTTAAAAATTCTCATTTATATTTTCATTGATAGCTACATTAAAAAGTTGTTTTATATATTACTTCAAATACGATTTTATAAAAATAAAATGATATTATTAAGTATTTACCAAATATAGCATAGTAAAGAATTTAAAATAGGCCCAGAAAACCTCAAAAACACTAAAAAAAAATTCAATAAAAAAATCGGGTATTAAGTATTTTCTTAGTACAAATGTTAGGCTTGTCTTTATGTCATGCATGAGTTTGCCTTTTACAGCAGGACATAGGTATATTATTTTAATAAATTAAAAAATCTCACCTAACACTTTCAATCTGTCCGTATTTACTAAAAATCTTCTTAATCTCCTTTTTACACTTCTTACTAAACGGCACATTGCCTACAAACAATGTCCTCTTAATTTCTTCCACTGTATTTATCTCTCTTACTTTCTCTGTCTCTTGACTTTCCACTTTCTCTTTTTTCTTTGGCGAAGAAGTATCTTCTTCATCAGAACTCGGTTCTTCCGGTTCGGCTGACTTTTCAAGGACTTCTTTATTATTTTCCTCGGTTTCGGATTCAATTTCGTTGTCAGATTCATGCTCAGAATCTGAATCTTTGTCGGTTATGGCATTTGGATTCACTTTTATTTTTTTATTTTTGGGTTTACTCTCATTTTGTTCTGTATCAGTTTGTTGTTTCTTGCGTTTTTTATTCTTCTTTTTGGGACTGCCTGCTTCAGATTCAATGTGTTCACTATTTACATCATTTACAGTATTCTCGCTTTCTTCTGGTTCTGTGTTTTGTGCTTTATTTTTATTCTTCTTCTTTTTTTTCAGAGTTTTAACACTTTCTGCATCTTCATTTGTAGTTTCAGTATTGTTTACATTTTCTTTATTTTGGTTTTTACCCTTTTTCGGTGACTGAATGACATTTTGACTAACCTCTAAAATTGAATTTACTTTCTTTTTATTTTTCTTCGGTGTTGCTTCAGACTGATTTGTTTCTATACATTCAGTGACACTTTGACTCTCTGCAATAGAGTTGCGTTTCTTTTTGTTCTTTTTAGGCGTCAATTCATTAGAACTAACAATATCTCCAACCGAATTATTCATATCACCGTTTACAGCCTTTTTCTTAGGCGATGGTGATTCCCGTTGCTTAGCATCGGGTGTTTTAGCTGCTTTAGAATTATTTTTAGGGCTAACAGTAGCTTCTAACTCACCTTTTAGGTGTTTCTTCACTTTATCAGCCTTAGGGCTGCTAGTACTTGTATTACCTTCGTTTTCGTTGGTTATATCTAAATCTGGGTTCTGGAATATTCTCTTAGGACTCTTCTTTACCATAGCCTTCTTTTTCTGTACCGAGGGCGACAGGAATATAGATCTATCGTCAACTAATTCGCTTTTAGGTGTTACGTTCGGTGAAGGCATATGCTTTATCGGAGTTAAAGCTTTTTTGGAGAGTTTAGGTCGGTTTGGTGTAACATTACCGGCTATTAAAGCAGCCACATTGCCTACAACGTAATCCATCGTCGTTGTGTACCATTTAATACAATGCTTTTGGCTAAAACTTTGAAATATTCACAAAACTACTACCACATGGCTGTAAGTTTGACAGTTTTGACAATAGACCTGCCAAACGATTGACAGCAGATTAATGTTGCCACTTTTTAAATGTATTTTCCCCGGATCCCGACTAACAAAAGTAAAAGTAAAAAAATAATAATATTTACCCTGCTAAGGTAAAGAGAAGAAGGTTTAATAGTACAAAAAAACTATACTCATCCTTTTCTTTTGGGTGCTAGTACTAGTGTAAGACAAAGATAGTATTATTCTCTCAGTCTATGTTTGAAATGAGACATTGCTTTGATAAACTATATATGATATACGTGAGTAGTTATTTTTTTGAGTTATATTCCTTTGTGTATCCTATTGGTATACTTGTGAGAGAGGTGACAAAACTACCTTTATAAAACTAGCTTTGATAAAAACAGCTTGGAGTCACAATATGAATTATAAGATTTATAAGTCAATCAGATGTGAGTCAGTGAATCACGGATGTGATTCACATCCAATCAGATGATTGACTTATAAATTCATATTGTATATTCGCTGCCGCCTACTTTCTTTCTTATTCGTTTCATTTCTTTTTAGTTAATTTTTTGGATTCAGGCCTTCAGGGTAATATAAAATAAATTACTCCCATATTTCGTGTAAATATTGTTACTCTGGCAATTATTAGTGTTGCCAGTCTAAAATTTGTAACTAAATAACTTCTAAACGTTAAATTTTAATTTGAATAGATTTATAGATTAACACTTGTTAACACTGTTTTATAAATTAAAAGCTCTTAAACTATTTTGAAATATATAAAATATTAAGAAATAGAATAATCACTTTTGTCAAGAAGTTGTCAATCGGTCGTAGAAATATTTATGGCAAATTGGCAATTGGCAACATTTACTTACTGTTTCGTTGAACGATGCGGTTAGAAGACGCTTTCTCGAAAATTATTAGTTTTGTTTGATAATTACGCGCCTATTTTGGTGATAACAATTTCAGTGTTATAACAATTGTGTCAGTGGATTGTTTACAGTAAAAAACGTGAGTATTTTATTGTTTTTTACTAATTTACGACAATAAAACTATCGTACGCCATTGCCGCCGCCCGCCATTCCTTCAATTATGTTTTTATCCAATTAATTCGTTGTAGTTGGCCGTTATTGTTTCAAGACACTAGTTAAATCTTATTTAACATTATATTCTCGTAAATTTCATGTCAATAAATACTATTTCAGTGTTATACGAGATTATATAGGTTAGGTATATCTAAGAATTGAAATCTAAACATTCACTCGTGTTACGGGAGTTAGCAGTGCTAAAATGTATTTGAAACTCGATACTAAAGTCAACTTTGTAGTTTTTTGCTTGTGGTGCACTTATTTCAGCTTATATACTATATTATACCGATACAAACGGCATGGTTTCTAAAATCTGTAGCAATAGAACTAGGAAGTAATTAATTTTAGAGTAGTTGGTTTTTTTTACGGTTTTGTTTGCGGCCTTAAGATTCGCGAGCGACGTTGATCCTACTCCAGGATTTAAACACATATTTGTATTTAAATCCTGTGGTAGGATTATGTTAGAGCACTTTTTTTGCTAATATGAATGTGGCTTTGTCTTAATAGTCATTGTTTTTTTCATAAAACAAAGCATCAAAATAAAGGAGTATGAGTGACTTCTAATAGTTATTTGTAATTTACCTACGATACTGTATTTTAGTAGTACATACATTATCATGTTTTATTTAGATTACAGTAAAAAAAGTTAAATAACAATTGCAAAACCATCTAGATTTTAGTAAAGTGTACACTAGTGATTAATAATATAGAACAAAAATAACAAAATAAGTTTCCTAAATAAATTTACTTCCATTAAAATTAAACAGTGGCAAGCATAGATTTTATATTTTAAGCAAAAGAGAATACAATCACATACAATAAACACTAGCGAGCATTAGTTTTTTTTTTTTTTGAGATTAGTGTCCAAATCCGTAATCAGTGCACCTTCAGACAACTCTTTTAAAAACAGACTCGACAAACATTTTATGGACAAAACACAAGTGCAGGATTGATGTGCATGTATCAGCTATCAGTTGCCTGTGCATTCATATAAAATCCATACTAATATTATAAATGCGAAAGTGTCTCTGTCCTCTCCACGTTTAAACCGCTAAACCAATTTAGTTTAAATTTGGCATAGAGTGAGTCTTGGGGAAGGACATAGGGTAGTTTTTATCCCAGAAGTCATCCTTTAAGGGGGTGAAAAGGAGGGGTGGAAGTTTGTAGTCATAATCGATAAAAACTAGATTGGATATAAAATAAGCTACCCAAATTACTCTTCACGCTGACAAAGTCGTGGGCAAAAGCTAGTATAATATAATCCTAAGTGACTTAAGCCCTTTTGTCCAATAGCATAGTAAACTTATCAGTCACTAGTACCTGTTTATGTCACTATGTACATAAAGTACCTGTTTATGTATATAGTGATATAACTGCCTAAAGATTACTATTCACCATTACTTATCATTGGTTCTTGAATACCAGTATTAGTCTGGCCTAAGATTACGCATAGTTTTTACCAATTTAGGGATCAAGTCTGGAGACGGATGAAAATTGTTTTGTGAATGGATTGTATGTTATCTCTTGCAAACTGAGGTGTGATCTTCTTTTCTTAATGAGGTTATCTATGTAATACTCCGAATATTATTTTATGTAATTTACTGATAAATATGACAGGTGTGTAGGCGTTTTATTTTAATATTTTGTTAAGTTGCATATTTTTTGCTCTGGGCCTTTAAAGCTGTGTGTCTCATCTCAACTGGCCTTCGCATGGCCATGGCCATTTTTAGTCCTAGGGTCAATATGTCCCTGTGGAATGTTCATTAGGGTTCCAAAGGGTAAAAACGGGACCCTATTACTAAGACTCTGTTGTCCGTCTGTCTGTCACCAGGCTGTATCTCATGAACCGTGATAGCTAGACAGTTGAAATTTTCATAGATGATGTATTTCTATTGCCGCTATAACAACAAATACTAAAAACAGAATAAAATAAATATTTAAGTGGGGCTCCCATACAACAAACGTGATTTTTTTGCCGTTTTTTGCGTAATGGTACGCAACCCTTCGTGCGCGAGTCCGACTCGCACTTGGCCGGTTTTTATTACCACATTAAACAAGTTTGATGCATCAATTGATCAATGATCAATTGAATCATCAAACATTTATCAGTTAATGGAATGTAGTAGCTTCCAAAGATGGCTGACCATAATTTTATCCTTATGTGTACATATTCCTTAATATCATTTGTCTAATACCTACTTAATTCTAAATTACATTAATCCAAATACTTCACAAATACCTTTACAAAACATAACACCACAAACTTATCACAAATTAAAGCTCAACCTTAAACCAGACAACATAAAGTCCACATTCGTCTACACACTTTACAAATCCTTTGTTAAGAGACTAGACACACTTCAGTGGTTTTCACGCATCAAGTAAGAAGGGCCTGGCCAGTTCTTGTCGCATACAAACAGGTTAACCTGAGTCACAGATTAAGTAATAGTATTATCATACAGAACTGCCACTCACCGGCCCGCCCCGACTCGAATTACCTCGCCCCGCGACACCAGATTGACGGCCGTTTGCCGGCCGCTCAGTACTATTTAACTATTTTTAAGCAACTTACTCACACAATGACGCGTGTACAGATGTGCCGTTCACACATAGAAACGCAAGTGATTGTTGATGGATAGCGTGTCCGCCCTGTGCCCGAGTACGCATAACGTCGAGATCGAAACCCTCTGGTTTATAAGTCAAGAATAGTAAAGATATATATTATTGATGGAAAACCTCGAATGATGGAGAGTTACAAGTTACTATTTGACTATAAAATAAAACTATGAAAACGGATTATATCGCGTATATTGAGTTTATAATACATCCCGACGTTACGAACCCTTTACAGCGTTCGTGGTCAACGGGTGACTGAGGAAAAACTACAAAGTGCAAAATACCCATATACAAAAATCATCATAATCCATAAACTTTAAGGCTGGTTGTACATGCAAAATCGGTTCGCAACTGACTATCAGTCCACCGGACGATATCGGCCTGTCAGTTAGAACAAAAAATTGACAGTTCCGAACAACTGACAGGCCGATATCGTCCGGCGGACTGATGATGGTCCGTGCCTTTTTAAATAAGACGTGTAGAAATAGAAACGCGAATAAGCCAACATAATACGTACTCTATCTATTATTAGATACTTTTAGGACTTGATTTTACTAATTATTATCCTCCTTCTTCTTCCTCGCGTCGCGTTATCCCGGCATTTTGCCACGGCTCCTGGGAGCCTGCGGTCCGCTTGACAACTAATCCTAAGAATTGACGTAGGCACTAGTTTTTACGAAAGCGACTGCCATCTGACCTTCCAACCCACTAATACTAACTTACTAATTATTATGTTTGTACGAATTATTCATTTCTTCTTCGACCTAGCGTTTTCCCGTCCTAGCGCCAGGGTCCGCTTTCCCGCTCAATCTTCTCCACTTTGCCCGGTCTTCGGCATCCTCACTCCTCAGGTGTGAGATTGTTCTCTTCCATGTCCGCCATCACGCCTTCAAATAAATATTAGTATAAAATATTTTTCGCCAAACTGTAGTTGAAAGTTGAATTTTACTTTTGTATTGAGATTAATAGGTATAGGTATATCTATTTGACGACCGGTCTGGCCTAGTGGGTAGTGACCCTGCCTGTGAAGCCGATGGTCCTGGGTTCGAATCCCGGTAAGGGCATTTATTTGTGTGATGAGCACAGATATTTGCTCCTGAGTCATGGGTGTTTTCTATGTATTTAAGTATTTATATATTATATATATCGTTGTCTGAGTACCCATAACACAAGCCTCCTTGGGCTTACCGTGGGACTTAGTCAATCTGTGTAAGAATGTCCTATAATTTATTTATTTATTATCTATCAGTACCAACTTAGAGCCAAGTAAGTAACACAAAAGCATAAAACGTCAGTTTCCTTATGACTCTGAAACTAGTATTTCAGTAGGCACATCTCGTTAGATTTCTCTACAAAGGTCCGCAAGGGTCAAACAACTCATACATTAAACATACCATAGACTTGCAAATATCTGCCCACTTTGTAAATTGGCAAACTCTTTTGAAAAGGCTTACGTAGGTATCGTCATAGAGTAACTTATACTAGAGCGGTACTGTCATAGTAAATTTTGTAACCCCAGTAAATTCACTGCCATCTGTTGACACACTTTAAAACCAAAAATGAAGATTTATAAAAATACGATAGAATGTATTTAAATATAGATAAATGATTTTTTTATTTGCATTATTTATTTTTATGATTTTGACCCATGTTCTTTCACTGATATGCGTTAAAATTGTTAAATAACAAACGAAACCGTCAACGCCATCTATACGACTGTAGGCCAAAACTAGTAGCGCCCTCTGAACGAGAATCAAATTTTCTTGATTTTCGAGGCACGTTTTTTCCTTAGACTGTATCCGTCTATTACGGAGTTATATCTATCTTTGGTATCGTAAATACTTACAATACAAATGTACAAGTTGCTGAAAGATTTTTTATCATATAGTAAGGGTGAAATTGGGCATATTACTGCAATGTTCTGCCACAGAGTGCAGCACTAGCCTTTTTAGTAAACCATAGAGTAACTTATACATACTGTACCTTTAACAGGTTTTTGACAAGTTTTCCGAGATAATAAAATATGACATTTATGCATTAAGGCGGTTTGACGCATCAATCTACCGGGAAACGCGAATCAGAAATTTCGCTATCTGCCTCTTTATCGCTCGAATATGCAAGAGTGACAGAGATGTTAGATATCGAAATTTCAATTTCTTGTTTCGCGATAGACTCTCAGGTTGTGCTAGTGGCGCCACCTACGCAGAGTTTCGCGTAATATTCCCTATTGCGCTGCCTTATAGTCCTATTTTACCTCATTCTACAATGACTAATATTTTACTAATAATTTTTTCATTTCATTGCTATTGGTTTACCAACCACGTACTGTCAATACGGCACGTTTTTAATGTTTGAATAGCGTGGCCTGCGTGTGCGTGGCTAGCATGATCCTTCCTCCCTCATACCACTGTCCCATTGTTTTGCCAATTCTACCTTTGTCACACTGTTAAAGGCCAGTTCAGTGTCCAGACGTAACAATATTCGCCCTGTCTGAAGCAAAAACAATACAAAAGGTAATCACGGTCCATATCCCGGTCAATATAAGTCTAGTGAAACTAACCGTGAATCATTCAAAACTCACTATTAGGTAGGTTATTTCATCTTGAAAACACAGCTCTTTGCCTGGCCCTCTTATCTTATCTTATAGTTTCGGGGGCCCTTACGGATACACTTCGACCCATAGGGATCTTTTGTGCAGTTACCCCCTAGGAAAGATCCGTCCGCTACTCAAGAGCCTTCCCCACAATTTCCATATGCCGGATGATGGACCTTATGGGTAGCTTTTTGAATTCCTTTGGTACCAGGTAGCCTGTTCCAAAGTCCTTCATCCTTTGTCTGGCGAGGGCGTGACATTCACACATAAGGTGTTCTATTGTCTCTTCCTCTTCGCCACACATACGACAATCGGTGTTGTCAGCGTGCCCCATCTTGGCCAGGATTCCCTTGACCCCGTAATGGCCAGTAAACACCCCCGTTATTATTTGGAGTTGCCGTTTGCTAAGTTTCCAAAGCTTTTTGCTCCAACCAGAGTCTACCCCTTGTATAAAGAGCTTTGAGTGCTTTAGACCCGCCAGACTGTCCCATTCTTCCTGGTGTTTGGTCTTAGTAAGGTCTTTGATAGCCGTTGTGATGGTTCCCTGTGAGAGCCCCACGAATGGTTCCGGACCTATAAGGTTGTTTGCAGATCCGGCTCTGGCAAGTTCATCTGCATTTTCATTGCCCATGAATCCCTCGTGCCCTGGGATCCACACCAGTTGCACTTTGTTTTGCCTTCCAAGCTTGTTCAGAGCTTGGATGCCATTGTATACCAGTCTAGAGTCCACTCTAGGCGCCTTGAGCGCTTTGAGTGCAGCTTGACTGTCGCTGAGAATATAAATATTCTTCCCTTGGGTTTGCCTAACTATATTCTCATGTGCACAGGCAATTACCTAGTCGGCTCATAAGTTCTGTCACTGGCCTTTAAAATTTAAATTTGGAACTCCTAAAACAAAAACCGTTCTGCATTTGAATTTCGAATCTTTATTAAATATTTGAGTAGTATAATTTTGCAATTTTCTGTTTCCTTCAACATGGAGTGGACGCTTAAAGATAGCCGTACCGCAATAATTGCACTATATCGTTGTGGTCACTCGCCGACTAAAATTTTTAAGCTACTTGAAAATTTAAAATTCTCTCTAAGATTTGTGTATCGTACCATAGAAAGATACAGTGAGGTCTCTAGTTTAAATGACAAGAAAAGAAGCGGTCGTCCGCGTACAGCTAGGACTCCAGCGGTTGTACAAGCAATTAGGGCACGCATTGCCAGAAATCCCGCTAGGAAACAAAAAGTTATGGCCCTCCAGATGGGTTTGAGCAAAAACACGGTGAAAAGAGTGCTTAATCAAGACCTGAGACTTCGTGCTTATAAACGAAAAACTGGCCATCTTCTCAATGGTCGGCTTAAAGCTTTAAGGCTTAAAAGATCTAAAGCTTTATTGAAGAAGTACGCTAAAAATAAGCACCGTTGTATACTGTTTTCGGACGAGAAAATTTTTGACATAGAAGAAAACTGTAATAAACAAAATGATAGAGTGTACGCTCGCAATAGTAAAGAAGCGTCTAATAGCATTCCCCGTATTCAAAGAGGTCATCACCCTTCATCTGTGATGGTTTGGCTGGGAGTTTCTTATGCGGGCGTCACTAGTATGCATTTTTGTGAGAAAGGAGTAAAAACTAGTGCCAAAGTGTACCAAGACACGGTGTTGACTAATATTGTGAAACCACTATCCCAAACGATGTTTCTAAACCAGCATTGGGTTTTCCAGCAGGACTCTGCTCCAGCCCATAAGGCAAAGTCTACACAAGCCTGGCTCGCCTCCAATAAAATCGACTTTATACGGCATGAAGATTGGTCCTCCTCTAGCCCAGATCTTAATCCTTTAGACTATAAAATATGGCAGTATTTAGAGGAAAAGGTGTGCTCAAAACCAATAAGTGGCCAATATCGACATGAAAGTGGTGCGTGAATCCATTGACGACTGGCCACGAAGACTTCAAGCCTGTGTAGATAATTATGGCGGTCATTTTGAATAAATGTTATACATTTAGATTCTCTAGTTTATAAGCTTTCAAACGCTGTACAAATTATACGGAATAAACTTAAACTTTTGATTTTATTTGATACTATGTATATGACAGAACTTATGAGCCGACTAGGTATAGCGTATGTCTCGGCTTGGAAGACAGTGGCGTAATTGCCCATGCTTATGCTACTACTAAAGTCATTTGCATAAATGCCTGCCCCAGTACCAGAATCTGTCTTGGACCCGTCTGTGTACCATATGATGTCATTTTCATCAGACGTTGCCTGGCCCTCAGAAAATGGTTGCATTTCCGACTTGTGGTTTTGTTATCTGTTTGGAACAATGATATTATATTTCGGCGCATATTATTGTACCTAATATAATTAATAGATTTTTAGCTACCTAACTAGTACTACATTTATTTTCGTTTTAAATTTCTCAATCTCAGTCACTCTAATACAACAAGAGCATTAAGGGGCCCACTGACTATCAGTTCGCCGGACGATATCGGCCTCTCAGTTAAGGGGCCCACTGACTATCAGTCCGCCGGACGATATCGGCCTGTCAGTTGTTCGGAACTGTCAAAAGTTTTGTTCTAACTGACAGGCCGATATCGTCCGGCGGACTGATAGTTAGTGGGCTCCATTAGAAATGCAAGTCGGCAATCTTATTAGTACTTAAAACACATTGTATAGAGAGTTTTTTCTATAATGGAGGCATGTCAGTGCGTATTCTGTCACCATTTATTTATTAAAATAAATAGGTCTTATTCCATATAAATACTATTTAATAAACTTATGTAATGGTAAAACGTAATAGTGGTTAAGGAAGGAAAAAGTGTTTACTATGTGCTAATAGGATTGCTTGATCAACACACATATACAAACATTTATTTCTAAAATCATGGTTCATATTAATTCACATAATAATTAAAACAATAAAATTAAAAATACGATTTTAATTCGTTATAAAAAATATTTTAAGGAGTCACGGGCCAAACAAAATACTTTTCACTCTTGTCTTGTTTACTCTTATCGTTCCGTCAGTTTGCCGCTGTCTCTGTCACATTTTGCAAGAAAGAACGGGAAAGATCATGCGCGCCAAGTGTCAATTTTGATCGAATTTAGTCGATTTTTATTTACCTACAATATCGAAATTCGAGAGCTATGAAATTATTACTTAAGTTAAGATTGTTTTTCTTCTTTTTTTATTTATAGTATCACATAATAAATAACTGAGTAAAGTTGGATTAAAAGTTCGAGTTAGAGATTACTTTGGGAATTAATTGTATCGAGCGAAGTGTCATAATTCGTGTATCGGAAGCTATGATATTAAAGATAATATAGTCAAGAACTACATATATTTTTTCCACGTCTACGAATATCAACGCCTCTTAGAAAAACAGGATCATATAAGGAGATTTTTCGCCTTCTGGCTCAGGGAACCGCCTTATCTCATTTTCCTAAAAACATGAGTAATTTGTGCCCTTAAATGAACATATTATCTCTACAAAAAATATAACGAACGCAACCATACTAATAAGATAAGATGATGAAGATAATAAAAAGTATAAAAACACGTGTAGGTATTGGTCGCTTGACATGTCACTAATTGTCGCCTGTCATTTCATTACGCGTGACATTGGTATTGTGTCATGACTCATGATGTTGTAATCGTGATCTGTCAAAATGAACTATAGAACTATGGTCGCCATGAGATATATCGGAGCGGCCGAGGTGTTCACAATATCTGAACACGCAGTCCTTGACAATAGAGCCGTGTTCAGATATTTGTGAGCACCTTGGCCGCTCGGATATATCTGATGGCGACTGTACTTGTTTTTGTGGGTAGCAATAATGGGAGCTACAGAATAGTATAAAAAACATACTCCTTAGATATTATGGTAGGAAAAAAACCGGACAAGTGGGAGTTGGACTCGCCCACTGAGGACGGTTCCGTACAAATTTTATTGAATTTTTTCACAAATTTATATTTTGCACATTTTCCCCTGTAGTGTAAGACGATATTACTTGCCAAATTTCATAGTTCTAGGTCAACGAGAAGTACCCTATCAATTTTGATTCCCTTGAGAGTGTCGAAATATACGTTTTATGCGCCATAAAACAAGCCGTATCTTTTTTTTACGTTAACTTAGAAGTTTTTTTTTTTTCACAGTATATTGTTTCAATTTCAACTCAATACCTCCACGCGTTCCCGAAATAAAGGGTCTTGACAGACACAGACAGACAGACACACGGACGGACGGACAACGAAGTGATCCTATAAGGGTTACGTTTTTTTCTTTTTAGGTACGGAATCCTAAAAACAACACATAAAGACACAGGCCAGAGCAACTACAGTCGAAGGTAAAAATATCGATCCGGACAAATGGCTCTAAAATATGTGAACACGACTTTATTGTCTGAGGTGTAAGAGCGTACATATATTTTTGAAACTGGGAATGTATATATATTTATGCCCTTGACTGTACATCACTATGCATCCCACTTTCATCACAACATTGAAACCACTGAAATGAGTGCACAAAACGATTACAGATCAAACTCTAACTAGGCTTAGAATAGAATAGAATAGTTTTTATTCGTAAACACACAGACAATAGACATACATTTAAAGAACATAGTGAAAATAAAGTGTCACGAAATGGCTCCATCTCAGCATGCTGCTGGCGACTTCCAGCGCTGATCTTCCGATGAGACCATCAAGTGAGAATCACAGTTAACAGTGAGTGAGTGTGAGTTAGTATGCACATGCATCGACTTGGAAACGACAATTCATACCTATGATACAGGTATGTCAGGTATCCCATAGGAGCGCCACTCTCGACTCACTTGGCATGTAAACTTACCGTGTTTTGACTCTAGAGTTTGATATTCTAATAAATCAACTACATCGCTCGAACAAATGTACCGTATCCCTGCACGGTATCGCTCTCCCTTAGATAAAAGCCACTATTAATGAAAGAGCTATTGTTGAGAGCACAGTGCACTGACCCGAGACATTTTAACTGATCATATGTGGTATTTTCTATAAAAAGGGACCTTATTGTCGATGGCCCTTACGCCATTATAAACGATGCTCCGATATAAATACAATGCCGCGCGACGCTGTGCGGCGTAAGTGCCATCGACAATAAGGTCCATTTTCATATAAAATGCCCCATATTATTGTAGATATTATAAAAATAAAAAGATATTTATTCGTGACGATCACAACACAAGTACGAACATGTACAGACAACAACAGCAAGAAAAGAAGAGATCATCAAGTGTGCATCACGAAATAGACCCAACTCAGCATAATGCTAGCTATAAAGCCAGCGCTGGTCTTCCGTGAGCCCATTCGGTGATGCCACGACAGATAACACACAAAGATACATATTAAAACATTACAAAGATACACACAAAGAATACCTAATTATATACAAACATATTAACCAAACCAAAAAGAAATACATGAAGAGCACAAACAAAAGTAAAAAAACAAGTATACAAGAAAAAAAAGGTTCTAGGCCATGGGAAATCGAGTCGGATCAAACTAACGCTTTGAAATAGTCCTTATCAACCGGCAATGTAATACTTGCTTGAAAACGTCTAATTATCTCCCTAAAATAAACGTCATTAATGAAAGAGCTATGAGCTATGTTGAGAGCAAAGTGCAGTGACCCGCAGCCCAACCGAGTCTATGACGAATTACTAGAATGGATGCCTTTGTCGTCGTTGATGTTTGATATATTATCTATCTTTAATTCTTATCTACATATAGTTAGATAAGAATTAAAGATATGCATGTTGGTGATTGATTAGGAGGCTGATATTACGGCACATAGTAGATAGTACTACGCACAGAAATGTCACTGTGACATCACGAATGATGTCTCTCCCTAACGCAGCGTACTACATAGGCGAACAACACGCGAACGCGAAGCGAAGCGATGCGGCGCGGGGTGAAACAATCCTTTGATACCTATAGAAGTAGCCTACGTGGGCGATCTCGTTGCGAACGCGAACGCCGTGGGCCCGCCGCGCCGCTTCGCTTTGCGTTCGCGAGTTGTTCGCTTATGTAAAGGGGCCCACTGATTATCAGTCCGCCGGACGATATCGGCCTATCAGTTGTTCGGAACTGTCAAATTTTTGTTCTAACTGACAGGCCTATATCGTCCGGCGGACTGATAGTCAGTGGGCCCCTTAAGACGACGCTGCGTTACGTTGCGTTCTCTTCCTCACTTCATTTACTTCTCGGAGCAGTCGGAAACCGATTGAGTGACACACTGTTGACGGTTGTTTAAAACCTAATAAAGTAAAACCATCATCGCATCATCATTATCATCAATCATCATATAAACTACTAAAGAAATTTTTACTAAAGAAAAAAAAACAATTAGTAGTTTTATTTTTGGATATAAAAAGCAGCAGTATCTTTTCACGGCAAAAAAGGGACAACAAGTAAAATGACTTGCTTGTTTTGACGATGACTGTAACTTTGGATTTTTTGACAGTCATGTTAAATGCAACAGATAAATGGTTTCATAACAAGTTCTTTAATTACTTGAACTTGATATCCAAAAGTTTTTTGTAATTTAATACTATGCTATATTAAATGTGTAATGGTTTTGGCCATACAAAAGGTCATTATGGTGAAAGAATACACACTTTCCAAAATAAAATATTTCTCTCAAGCTACAAAAGTTATTCTAAAACTGGGCTCTCTATATGTCAAAACAGCCATCCATCTGCCTGTCATGCTAACAGTTATCCCTCCCAACTCCTAGCTGTATAAGAATGTGGCTGCGAGTTTATCAGACGTACTATTCTTGGATTGACAGATCTTTTACGTTTTGTTCCCAAATTGCTTCTATTTTCGTAACACATTCGTATCTTTGCGGTAAACAGTTGAATGTCACGGTCGTCTCTAATATCAAAGTTATAATTGGTCTAGAGTTCCGATTTTGTACTTCGTTATTTTAGCATTAGAAAGAAGGTAAACGATCATGACGTATTTTTATTAAAAAACACTTGAAAAGTAAATCACAGCACGTATGTGACAATTATAAATCATAATATATACAATCTATTACATTATTTTGATTTCATCATTAATATAAACTAATTTTTACAAAGCGTTTTTCAATAATTTACAATAATAAGACACGTCAAGATAGTTTACCTTTTTTCTAATGCTAAAAAACCGGACAAGTGCGACAGTCGGGACTCGCCCACCGAGGGTTCCGTATTTTTTAGTATTTGTTGTTATAGCGGCAACAGAAATACATCATCTGTGAAAATTTCAGCTCGGGACAGACAGACGGACAGTGGAGTCTTATTAATAGGGTCCCGTTTTTACCCTTGGGTTACGGGACCCTAAACAACCGGACTTGTTGGAGTTGGACTCGCTCACCGAGGGTTCCGTACTTTCGCTTCGTTTAGGATTCAAAGTACGCCCTCGCAGTAAATATGTAGGTAATTTTGCTCCCTTGTGACACAATCTACTATTACAAATAAATTATTTCTTACTCTTTTAACTAACTTACTCTACGGAGTTCACACTTGAATAGTTAATCCAATTGCCAAGTTCATTCTCAAGAGCTCCGCCGCACTCGAGAAATCTCGATTTCTAATAGGCCTAAGCCTACTTACAGCTTGACAACTTGTCTTCCGTACGCGTTTCTATTTATATGCTCATAATACTATAGCCCTTGGCGATAATGTGCTTGCAGCTGTGTGTGGTACAAATCGTAAAGAGCAAGCGGGCCTATCAGTGGAGTTATCTCATCAGCGATTTTGCTTGACAAGTCTTGTCGTGAGCTTTTATATGATTTTGACTGACTTATTAAGGCCTGTGAAATGCCTTTTGGTAACAGTTTTAGCGAAAACAAATAGCGACATAACCGATATGATTCGTTATGATTCGGTCAAATAGTGTTTTTTAAAAACAAATTATAGCCAGCTTGAAATGAATGTGGTATACCTTTGAGTATAGTGCTTTACGCACACTAGTGTCCCATCCCCTCCCCCTGACGCAACCCCCCTTTTAGCACGAAATATGTCCCGGTTGACAGTTTATTATAATTTTTTGGGGAAAGTATACAATATAGGAAAAAGTGTCAATAAAAGTGATAATCCTTATTAAATTCTTAATAAAAAGGTTATTTTTTTTAATATAATGCACCATATTAATGTTATAGCTAGATGAACTTCGACAAAACCGTTTTACCGTTGAACAAGCTGGTTCTCCCCATACGATCTGTCAGTACTATCACATACTATGTTATATTGAACTTCAACAAGTTAATACATGAATATGATTTGTACTTTCATGCTGGCTATAATTTGTTTGTCTTCCCCGTACATGACAACATAACTTGACTGAATCATTACATATTAGGGACGTATGATTTTCATTTGTCATCCACTTCAGAATCTTCAGGAGAGAGCAAAATTAAACATAAAATCAAAAGTACACCGTATATATTCACCGACAACCGGTATACCAAATCGATCAAATGAAAACCTATAATATTAATTCGTCTGAAAAAAATACATTCGTTGTTTTTAGGTCTCTTGGAGGCTGGCGTTTTTTTTTTTATAGTATAAGTATTTTTTTCAAACGACCACGTCTGAGGGCCTATCGCGAACCACGTTCGACGTGTTGCCTCCCTGTCACACTTACGTACGAATTTACAAGTGCGACAGAGAGGCAACACGTCGAACGTGGTTCGCGGTAGGCCCCGCTTACCTCCTCTAGAGTAGACCACCACTACCACCATTAGTTGTCAATGTGTGCGTGGGAGTTCGTTCACCCGCAGCGTACAAGTATTACGTACACTCCGACTAATTGTTTTTGTTATAAGGAACATGATAATACATCATTCTGAAGTGCTATAAAAACTAGAGTGCTTCGAGAAGTTTAGCTTAAAAATAAGTATAGCTGGAGTTTGTACAATTTCCAACGGTCTTATAAATATTTTTAATAGTAAAATGCAAGTTGCTCTGTTGTAAATTTTTTTATACTACGTCGGTGGCAAACAAGCATACGGCCCGCCTGATGTTAAGCCGTCTCCGTAGCCTGCAACTCCAGAGGATTTACTTGCGCGTTGCCGACCCTAACACTCCTCTCCCTCGAGCTCTGGCAACCTTACTCACCGGCAGAAACACAACACTATTAGTAGGGTCTAGTGTTATTTGGCTGCGGTTTTCTGTAAGGTGTAGGTACCTCCCCAGTTGGGCTCTGCTCTAGATCTGGAATGACATCCGCTGTCCTGTGCCCTACCACACAAAGCGAGATGTCATTCGCAGTGCCCATACCTCTCTTTTGGACATAGTTTAAGGACATACCCGGGTCCGGACTTAGTTTATGGACATACCCGGGTCCAATTCATTGAGTTTAAGAGAAATTAACGCGTAAAATTATATTTACGTCCCTATTATTATGCTCTTGATTACACTAAGTTACATGTCTTGATTTAACTAGTCTTTATTAAACTTGCGCCTTGGTTGAGAGACCAACTATGTATTTTGCCATATTTGCAAGCTCTCGGTTCTATAATGCAAGACAGACTAGACACTCGAAATTTTCACAGATGATGTATTTCTGTTGCCGCTATAACAACAAATACAAAAACAGAATAAAATAAATATTAAAGTGGGGCTCCCATACAATAAACGTGATTATTTGCGGTGTTTTTCGTAATGGTACGGAACCCTTCGTGCGCGAGTCCAACTCGCACGGCCGCTTTTTTTTTGAGTTCTTAACTAGGACTGCAACTATGCACTGCATAATTTTTCATTATAAGTTGTAACAATGCTATAAAAATTATAGTAAATAATTACATTTAGATTAGCACTTAATTTGGACCGAGTACCTACTCAAATTTCTTAGTTTATCGTGGGAATTCAACGGTCGAAACACCTGCGGTATCTTATACCGTTAACATGCATCTTCGCGCGTTGCTTGAATCACTAAGTCTAGTCGTGGACAGCTAGGCAAACCAGTTGTCAAAGTCGATTTCGTATAGGAATGCTGTTCGCTGCAAGATAATATAATTAATAAGTTCAACCGAAGGTTCGGTTTTGATCTAGTTTCGGCCGAAACTTCGACGAGACACTAACATTTAGGTATAGTGTTTCGCAGAGTTCAAACAGCATAGCTTATGAACCGACGGTAGTCCGGCTGGTCCATTAATGGGCTACAAACCCTATTAGTCACACCTACTATAGTCGTTAGTGCAAAAAGTTAACTAATAATTATTGGAGCTCCATTTGACAATGAGGCAAAACAAAAAAAGTTGATCTATAATATTATAGAACGGCAACGAACGATTTTTTTTATTTTTTTGCCTATTTCTGTGTCCCACTGCTGGGCAAAGACCTCCCCTCTCCCAATCCTACCTGTGCTGAGCAAGATCCCGCCAATCCCGCTGGAACGCATCCAAGTCGTCCCGCCATCTCTTTCTCGGTGTGCCTCTGCCACGACTACTCTGGGGATCCTTCATCCGGCATACATGTCCAGCCCAGTCCCACTTAAGCCTCGCGATCTTCACCTCAACATGGACGATTTGGGTTTTGGAGCGGAGCTCTGTGTTCCTCAGACTGTCAATGTCGACTATGGTACTACCACAGAATAAGTAATAGTATTATCATACAGAAAGGCCACGCACCGCCCTGCCCCGATTCGAATTACCTCGCCCCGCAAAAGCAAATTGACGACCCTTTGCCGACCGCTCAGTACTGTTTTTAAGCAACTTACACAATGACGCATGCCGCGTGTATACAGACGTGCCTTTCACGTTCACACATAGAAACGCAAGTGATTTTTGATGTATAGCGTGTCCGCCCTGTGGTACTAGTACTACATTAATAAGTAATTCGAGCTAAGCATTTACGGACCGTATAGTCAATAAAAAAATAAAAGAGTTAATACTATACAATAAAAACTTATGTAATAATTTATCGTTTGTTAAGCCTTATGTTAATTAGCAAAAAGCCGTGACGAGATTTCTCACTGGAGTAGGTATGTATGCTATGAGGTCCTTAAAAAAAGGAGGGTACAGGTTTTTTTACATCTACATAATTATTATGCTTGTTTGTCACCGACGTAGTATTAAAATATTGGGTTGTCCAGTTAGCAAAGGGGTTAAAACTTATCTCCTTGATCACAGGTAAAATGAGTCAAATGGTGACGCGCCAACGGACGGGTGGGGATGAAAAAGAAAAGGTACCCCATTCTTATCTCCAATTGTGACGTTCCCAATCAAAAGACAATGTCTGTAGTCAATAAGGACATTTTCTAATTCCATCTTTATGGCATTAGCTAGCTAGCGCCTTATTGACAATGACAACCGGCAGTAACTTTTGTTTAAAAACGTCACGATTGTTCACCGATAATTAACTAAATACCATCGTAACTAGCAAAAAAATTGATAACCTATAGCAAATACACAATCATTTACTTCTTATCATATCACAATTAACCTTAAATATGACCTGCTTATTTTAAAAGCTTTTTACCTGCTTGGGGCAGCGATAACGGTTCTAGAAAAACTTATACCAACTCAATGGCATCATAAGTTCACCAAAGCTTGACCGAACTAGTCTACTTTAACTAACCGATTGTGTAGATCTTCGGAGTGGTGAAGCTTAAAACGTGGTGTTATTTAGAGTACTGTGTTGTTTCTTACTTCAAATGAATTTATACTACCCTGGGCCTTTCCTGTCTACGCTTTTGCTTGTGAGTAGTTTTCCTCTCTATTTAATTTTATGTGTAATCCGCAATAATAACTTATACGAGAAAATTTTAATAACAGATTAGTCGCGGTTTTATTTATTTATTTTATTTATTGATAATGGGAAACAAACAGCGAAAAATGACACATATAGATAATTACACTTAAATACATACATAAGCCAAAACAGTTTCCTTTCCACTACTGAAATTAGATAATTATGGTTGCTGAGACAAGACTTGTTTGTTAAACTATCTCTAGATCTAGTGCTAAAGAACTAAACAATGCGAATTTGAAACCACAAACGTGACATGCATTAATATAACTTAATTTTACAATAGTAAACTATCAAAATCAATTATATTATTTTTTGGTTTTCCTCTGTAGACTGTAATATTTCGGCAGAAAATTTTCAACGCCTTGAAATATTTTAGTGATCATAAAATGCAAGTGTGCAACTTGCAGCGCGACTGCTATAATATTTCATCTTCTTATATTTCTTTCATTCTTCTTCTTCTTCTATATTCATATTTCTGCTCTGTACACTTTGTTAGGGACCGGTGATGGTTTGACACGCGATTCGCTACATGAGCCTAGCGCGACTGCTATAATATTTCATCTTCTTATATTTCTTTTTTCATTCTTCTTCTCTATTCATATTTCTGCTCTGTACACTTTGTTAGGGACGGGTGATGGTTTGTCCCGCGATTCGCTACATGAAGTACATGAGCCTATTGTGCTGCATTTGATGAGTCATTTAGTCATGTCATATCTACAGATGTTATTACCATCATCAATGTTTTATGTAAAACGGTGAAAGATTTCTGCGCTTGGAAATATTTTAGTGTTTATAAAATGCAAGTGTGCAACTTGCAGCGCGACTGCCATAATATCTCATCTTATTATATTTATATTATATATATATTTCTTCTTTCATTCTTCTTCTCTATTCATATTTCTACTCTGCACACTGTGTTAGGGACGGGTGATGGTTTGACCCGCGATGGGACAATTGTGCTGCATTTGATAAGTTATTTGTCATGTCATATCTACAGATATTATTACCATCATCAATGTTTCATGTAGAGTGGTGGTGGGTTTAGTGTTAATATTATTACTTCCAAGAGTTCCAATACTTTCAATTAAAAAAATACATATAGTAATATAATAACATTATAAAACGCATCATCATCGTCATCATTGGCCTGTAACATCAATAAAATGTGACATTCTCAACCAAAAGGATACTTATTGTCGGTTGGCAATAAGACGCTATTTAAATATAGCTTCAATTTCAAATCAACCTTATTGACTAGGGACAATGTGGTACCTTTTGGTTGAAAACGTCACAAATGATGGTTTAAACAGCGTCCACCAGAGTGCGTCACTTCCGCAAATGACTAGTAAGTCCAATGCGCCTTACTAATATAAAAAGACTTGCTAAGTCGATTCAAACTCGCTAGCTCGGTAAACCGGAACGTTCAATCGTGTATTTCTTTCTCAGTCGCACTGGCGAATTCAAGCAACAGAGAGTGGGATACACTATGGTATCGATAACGTTTCATTTCCAGTAATAATTTAGTTTTTCACATCGTGAACACATGTATGTATGTATGTATGTAAACACTTTATTGCACATAAGACAGGTTAAGATATACAATTAAACAGAAAGTAAACAATGTACAAAGGCGAACACATTTTTCCATATCACAAAAACATGGTATGGAATTATCCTTAAATAAACCCTTAAAATTATTAAACCCCTAAAAATGCTACGCTGTGTTTTTAGCCCCCTAAATTTAGGGGTAAAACCCCATAAGCAGGCACCTGCTAGCTCAATCGTGGATTTATATTTTTTTGCGGCAAATGTTTAAGTTAGTTTATACTTCTTTTGGGTTTATCTTGCTTCCTTTCGTTGCTGCAAATAATTCAGACAATGGAAAAAAGGAATAAATTGGAACTTTTATTTTATTGCCCAGATCCAACGATTCTAAAGAGTGATCTCTAAGACAATCAAAGTTTTATACTAGATGTTTGCTTCAACTTCTAAAAATCTTTCTACTTTCACAGCGACAAACAGACAGTCCAGTGAAAGATATGAAAAAGAAAATGGCGGCCAACGCTGAAAAGGAAAAAAACGCCGCAGAACAAACCACCAGCAAGTCTGCAGAAAAACCTACAGATAAAACAGAGAAACCCACAGAAAAACAGGCGGAGAAACCAAAAGCCGCTGAAAAGTCGGCTGATAAGAAAGATAAAGCCGCTGAGAAGCCGGCTGATAAGAAAGATAAAGCACCTGAGAAGCCAATTGAGAAGAAAGATAAAGCACCTGAAAAGCCAATTGAGAAGAAAGATAGACCTGCTGAGAAGGACAAGCCAGTTGAGAAGAAAGATAAACCTGCTGAGAAGAAGGAGGGACAGAGTGAAAAGAAGAAGGAAGAGAATGGCAAAGGAAATGGAGAGAGCAGTGGGAAGGTGAGTGATTTACTCGTAAGATGTTATTAATGTTATCCTTACAAGATTAAAGCAATTGCCCAGTCTTCTAATCATTCCACCCAATTCGTATGGTTGGTTTTCCACTAAAATGACATTTCGATTGGGCAGATTAGACACCTAGGGGCAAGAATTCGAATCCTTTTGTACATATCGTACATCGGTGAAATCTTACAATAAAAAAACAATGCGTGATGCAGTTCTGTATTTTTTATATGTTGTTTGGAGACCTTGGAGGAACGTTAGACTATATTTTGCAAGAAAAAATACCCTTGTTTTAAAGCCTCATATCTCAAGAAATATTTGATATACGGCGCTGTAAATGGGCTTAAATTGTTCCAAATTTGATGTACTTTCAACATAAACTGAAAAAAGTCCGAAATTTTTGCAGTTTTTCGCAAATTACGCAGGGAGCACAACTTTTTTTTGCTTGCAAAATATAGTCTCACATTCCTCCAAGGACTGTAAACAACATGCAAGAAATACAGAACTACATCACGCATTGTTTTTTTAGCAGATTTTTTTGTAAGATTTCATTGGTGTATCGGTCCAATCAAACAATTTCGGAGCACCAAGTTTTCGGTTCAAGCCTTTAGGTAGTATTTCTGTGCAGAAAACCTCTCTCGGCGTACGTACCTCTGCTTAATGAACAACAGTTTTGCAGGAAACTCTATAAATTGTATGTATAATTTTGGAATAATAAATCTCTCTCTATCTATCTCTAATAACTTTTAAATGATAAAAAAATGAACCTTTTCGACGCCGTGTCAAACAAAAAAGCTGTCACTCGGACGCCACGTCACCGAAATGCGAAATGTCAAAACTGAAATTGAACGTTATGCACATGCACGTAGGTCTATGTTGCTCTGTGGTCTTTGACCGATTAATCCGTATACGCCAAAAAAAGTACATTTCATGCCAAAAAATGCCTTACATAATTTTGGAAAATAGCCGATACTCTTCAAATTGCTTAATTGACTTCTATCAAACATAGCTAAGAACCACCGCAAGAAAAACCGCATCGAAATCGGTCCATCTGTTGGAGAGCTACACAGACAGACATTGGCGTCAAACATATAACACCCTGCTTTTTGCGTCGGGAGTTAAATAGGGAGTGCCAGCATCGTCCCCTTTCCTTATTTTCCGGTTTCTGTCTGTACTAATGTACTCATTTGTATTGCAGATAGAGAAACCAGCAGCAAACGGCCGCCCAAAACAGAACGGCAGCACCACCACAAACGGAACGGTGAGTCCCGACTCGGACTCGATATCGGACGCGGATGAAACTGAACAGTTCCCAGAACTGGCTTACGATGATTCTGACGTGGAGTGGGAGCCAGGCATGGACTGTCCTAGCCGGAGTTTCACCAGGCGCGAACAGGTAACAGCTACATTTTGAAGTGGACCTTATGTCGCCGCAATAAGGCAGAGAAACCAGCAGCAAACGCCCTAAACAGAACTGGACCACGAACGGAACGGTGAGTCCCGACTCGGACTCGGTGTCAGATGTGGACGATTCTGATGTGGATTGGGAGCCCACAAGAATAGGTACACAAGATCATCGGCCTTTGACATCAATATATTATGTTGGCTTAAACAGCGTCTATAAAAGAACGGCATTTAGACGGTGCGAGAACTCGCATGCGAGTTTCATTGCATAAAAACTTAAGTAAAACCGGTGACAATGCAATATTAATGTCAAACTGATCTGGTGATGCAAATTAAACATGGCCATTGGAACTTTATGATAAAACAACGCAGCTTTATGAATGTGTAAAGAAAAGTACAATCGGTGATAAAAATCATCAACAACTTAATTTTTGTCTTTAAAATATTTACACTGAACAGTCCCACGTAGTGATGGGCAGCGGTAACATTCCCGCTACCAGTAAGTTTCCATTTGGGAATGTTACTAGTAAGTTACCAATGTTACCAGTAACATTCCCAAAAGCCGGTAACATACGAAACTGATGATAGTGATGACTTATATGAGATAAAATAAGGTTCAAAACTTATTTTTTTAGTACAACTTACTCAAAAATATGTGTATAGTTCTTATTTCGCTGGCATAAGAGCTATGGGATCACTTTTACAAATTTGGTATACAGATAGTGAGCACCGGGGAAGGACATAGAATACTTTTTTATCCCAGAACTCACCCCTTAAGGGGATGGAAAGGGGTTGACACTTGTATGGGGAATCAATAACCGCTGAACCGATTTAGATGAAGTTTGGTATGGAGATAATTTGGGTCCTGGGGAAGGACATAGGATAGATATTCGCGGGCTTGGTTTCCGCAACTCGACGTCTTACTATTGCGCCTATTTTGCGTGAGGGATATGTCCCTAATCCTATGGGATAGGTTTTACCCTAGAAATCAACCCTAATAAAACCGATTTAGATGAAATTTGATATGGAGATAGTCTTAATTGTTTGGGAGGGTGTAGATGTAGAGTAGTTTTTATTCCCGAAGTCATCCTGTTCTCTTCTCCACTCTTCTAACACTCACTCAAAGTGCCGCTGGTAATGTATGATGGAGGCAGCTCAAGACCTGGAACACCTGGAGTGCTCCTGGGTGCAACGGGTCAGGGGTAACAATCGCTAAACGTGCTGCTGGTAGTATACGATGGATAAAGCTCAAGACAATGTGGAGTGCTACTGGGAGCAAAGGGTCAGGGCTAACACTCGCTCAACGTGACGCTGGTTGTATATGATGAGGAAAGCTCAAGACCTGGAACACCTGGAGTGCTGCTGGGTGCAACGGATCAGGGGTAACACTCGCTCAACGTACCGCTGGTAGTGTATTATGGGAAAAGCTCAAGATCTAGAACACCTGGAATGCTGCTGGGTACAAAAGGTCAGGGGTAACACTCGCTCAACGTGTCGTTGGTATTGTATGATGGAGATAGCTCAAGACCTGGAACACCTGGAGTGCTGCTGGATGTACCTGATGAGGGTAAAACTCCTTTAATCTGAAGTTGGTAGAGTATGCTGTAGGCAGGTTAAGTTCTCCAAGACCTGGAACACCTGGAGGTCTGCCAGATGAAGCAGGCGTCTGACCAGAGCTACCACAGGCTTAACGTGCAGTAGATATTGTTTGCTGTAATCAGGTTGAATTTTCCAAGACGTAGAACACCTGGAGGTGACTTCCCATGGGTCACTCGGTGCCTGCAAGACTTTGGTGACCAAGTTTCTGCTGGAGACGCTGCTGATCTCCCACCAGGGGGCTACCACAAGCTGAATGTTCAGCGGGTAAAATTTAGGTAGTAAAAAGGGGTGGAAGTTTGTATGGGGAAACAATAAATCTAGCTGATTGTTTAAAAATAAGCTACCCAAATTACTAATTCCACGCAGACGAAGTCGCGGGCAAAAGCTAGTATTTTATATATAAACTAACTACTACTACTACTCTAATTTCAAATTTGATTAATTAATATAAAATCGAAATTCCAACAACTCAAAAATGACGTTTGTCACTTGGAACGTTATACAAAACTAGCTTTTGCCCGCGGCTTCGCCCGCGTGATTTAAGAATCTATGTCGTTTTGTCTAATGTACAGGGTGCGGGGGAGGCAGGAGAAGGAGAAAATATGGTTTTATAACTACTTACAAAAGATGGTTTATATGTTATATGGTTCGTAGGTAGAATACATATATATGTACTTACGGTGTTTTACATTTTACTTAGAATGGAAACCTAAACTTATAAGAAGCAAACAGACAACCACCTTCTTGTAGCACCTTGAATGTACTCATTACGGATGCAGGAAGTTTCCCGATGACGTACTCCTTCCGCCCCGTCCGTCCCGCCGCGCCGCCCGCACTCGCCTAGGTACCGATTGACGACGATCGAGATGGCACCAAATCAAATTTAAAAATCTATTAGTATAACGCGGGTCTCCATACCTCAAAAGCAAAATTAGAACCCTTATAGGATCACGTGTGGCTGTCTGTCGGTCCGTCTGTTACAACCGATTTGCTCCGAAACTACTGGACCGTTTGAATTGCAATTTGGCACAAATACGAGTACTTTCAAGAATTTTCATGAGCACACTACTCAATTTCAAAATCGATGCGATTTTCGTAATTAACGTCCCAAAAAACCATAAAAACGACACCCATATTGATATTTAGACATTTCAACCCCATTGCACCCCAACAGGGGAGATGGTTTTTCACGTCCGTCACGTTGGATTTTAAAATCGTTCTTGTTTTCCTAATTAGCAACCCGATAAACCATAGAAACAATACCCATGTTGATTTTCAGACTTTGTCACCACATTTCCCCCTATTAGGGGGGAATTTGCAAAAAAACCTGTAACACGTGTTTATTCATTTATCGTTAGGAATACTCCTGTGAAGTTTCGAATATAATAGTCTAACTAATCTTGTTTCCCCATACAAACTTTGAACCCCCATTTAACCCCCTTGGGGGGTGAATTTTGAAAAAATCATTTCTTAGGGCACCCCTAGACCTTATAAGAAACCTACGTGCCAAATTTGGAATCTCTAGAACCAGCGGTTTGGGTTGTGTGTTGATATGTCAGTTAGGCAGTCAGTCAGTCAGTTTCTTCTTTTATATATTTAGATGTTGATTGGTTTATTCTAATAATTAAACTGATTTATACACATATTTTCTTTTACTTTATTTCCAGTCTTCACTTTTAATCATTATTTCCAGATAGTAATGTTCCCAGTAACTTTGGAAAAATACCTGGTAATATTGGGAATGTAACCGGTAACATTGGGAATTTACTCTCTCAGAGATTCCTTAACTGTTTTATGACTGTAAATAATAGCATTCTTATTTTATTAAGTATTTAACACGAAAAAAGCATATACAATTCTAATATTTTTTTCAAAGTTACTCAATGTTACCGATCTGGGTAATGTTACTGGTAGCATTACCGGGAATATTCCCACTTTTGAGTAAGTTACTGGTAACGACCCATCACTAGTCCCACGTAACCAATAACTATTAACTCCCCACTTGATACTAATGTGTGAATGTTGGTGAAGGTGAAGGCGACGCGGACCCCGGAGACTCCGCGACCGGCCTCCGACAAACAGGAGACAGATGATGTAAGTCTCATCCCTGCTGCATGCTATGTTACCCTGTACTGTGTACTGTAGAACCTAGTTGTGATCCAAATTTAGGGTAGACTTGTAGGCGTTCCGTACAGTTGTATTGATTAGAGAGGGGGGGAGATACTGTCGCACCGCTCCTGTGCTAGTAGGCCTTTTATTGATCCCCTAAATTACAAGGTTGTATTAAATAAATTAAAAATAGCAATTCTACTACGCTGTTCCTTCCTTTCTTCGTATGGTTGGCTTTAAAAATCTCCGAATCTTTGGCCTTATTAAACAGGAATATTGAGATAAACATCGGCTTAACACTGGTTTTTATCTCCAGAAATAAACGTATTGTAGCATAATCATAATACTAACACGAGGGACTAGTCTTATACTTTACCGAAGCAAAATTTAGTCAGAATCGTGGCAAAAGAATTTCCAATTTTCACAAAAACCGTTGTGACGTGGATCATCATAAGGTCATAGTTGTAGCACCTGAACACACAGCTCATAAAGATTTAAATAAATTAACGATTCGCATTTACCATTGTCTCTTGACCCACTTTAATGTGCACTGTTTTGATTACTCAAGTGAAAACTTGCGTCTCAAGGATATTATTGTTTAATTATGAATATGCAATTTTAAGACGGTACTTCCGCTAATATTATTAGTTACAAGTTATGCAATCGGCCCCTGGGATAGTTTGATAAAAAAATAACGACTGATTTTACTAATACGGGTAAATTAGTTATATGTGTCAGACCGGTGCCATACCGGGTGAGTTAGTTATATGTGTCAGACCAATAATCTGATTTTAGGAAACGAGGTTAATAGTATTCGGAATTTTAACCTGTTGAATTTATTGTTTATAATAATTGTTAACTGTAACATAATTTTAAGACACCTAACAATTCTGCATGCTAACATTTTGAAGAAAACAACACTTTACAGACCACACAATAAAGTAACATACTTTAACATAATATCTCTAATCAGTTGTATAATATAATTTTAGTCAAAGGAATCGAAGGTGCTGAAACTCACAGATTCCGGCAAAGACACGCCTAAAGACAAGAAATCAGACGCCAAATCCGATGCCAAATCGGACCCAAAATCGGATGGAAAATCCGCAAAATCGGACGCTAAAAAAGCAGAGACGCCAAAGAAGGATGAAACTACTAAAGCGGATGCTAAGAAAGATGTCAAGGAATCTCCTAAGAAGGGGGGTAAGGAGGATAAATCAGAGAAAGTGGAAGTCGAGGTGGTTGTGGAGATTGAGAATAATGGAGGTGAGTGAAGTTAGACTTTAGAAAAGTAGAAATGAGGATTATTTTCGAAAAATCATCATAAAGCTTTTATCTAAACAAAATATTTATCATCGGGTTTAATTTACAGTTTTTGACAGATTGGACAAACAGACATTGGTATATTTGGTATCTGTATTTGTAGGAATACACTACTGCTCTCTTAAAATGAGGGGTAACTTTTTAGGGAACAACTGAAAAACGTGTACTTGTATTGTGTTGTGTCATAGAATAAATAATAGTACTAGAGGTACAGAAGATTCACTCGCTAACAAAACGCGTCTATTACGAGTATTACGACAGATATGACCGCTAGGTGGCGCAAGCGCGAACAGGCGTCCGTTCCGTAGCGTATCGGCGTGGCGTGGCGGGGTATGGCCAGACCCCAGAATTGGTGTGGGCCGCATGTACTTGTAGCGGCGCGACGAAATCGCGGAGTGAGTCACGCCTGGTTGTGTAGGAATTTTTAACCCTCTTCCAGCCGGGCTAGCACATGATTGGCGCGAGAGTATCTCACCGCGACATAGACTACCCGTCCCCCTTTAATTCATACAGTTAGTAAAAGACGGGTAGTCTATCTCGTGGTGAGATACTGTCGCGTCAATCATGTGCTCGGCCTACGGGCGTAGTACGATTTATCGCACACACACGCGCCAATAGAATTTTAACTTTAGTATTCCTATTTAAGGTTCAAATTAGATTGCATTTGGGAAATATGACTTTTCTTCAAATGAATCTTCAAAGCCAGATTAATTGGAATATATTTGGAATTTTTGGGAAAACCATGTAAGTGCGATCTGGAAAAGGGTAGAGTTATAGGCACCCGGGCAGCCGTTTGAGTAGAAATTCAGTTAAGTTTGCTCACTAACTTTACCACCTATAATTTTATTTAAAAAGGAACTTGAAGTATTGCTTTCCTTTTACAGACGCATCAGAAGAATCCCGCAAACCAGACACGAACTTCTCAAAGTCGCGAGTTAAGGTGTCGCCGTATCGCCGCAGTATGCGTCTCGCAGACCAGACCACCAGTTCCATCGCTGCCAATTATACTGGTAATTTAATTCTGTACTATTATGTATTGCTTGAGTCTCCGAAATGTTTAGGGTCAGGCCTTTTTCTTTCTTTTAGTGGGCCAGATAGGCAGTCTCGCATGCCAGAGTGAGTGAGGCGGATCAGGGGTTACTGCTTCAAAATAGCCAAAAAATAAGATAAATTGAAACATTACAATTTCAATAATTTCTTGATATTACTCGGCCAGATAAGATAATATAGTTTTACCATGAGTACTTCAGCAGAATTCCACCAGAACGCCTGCGAACGTTCTTTTAATGCTTCCAATTGAAGCCTATTTTTGGTCTGAAGATTTTCATAAAAAGTGCATTGATGTATTACCTAGGGGCTACTTGCACCATTTACTAACCCGGGGTTAACCAGTTAAACCTGGAGTTACCATGGTTACCAGTACAATTTGACACTGGGAGGTTTATCCGGTTAACCCCGGGGTAGGGGGATGGTGCAAGTGGCGCTAATTTTGTTTAATTATTTGGGTTTGTAGGAGGAAAACATTATTTTAGCTGACTTGTAGAATTTTTTTTGTATACAATAGTGATATAAAAAACCTTTTAATCTCGTACCTTACTTAGGCCACTCAGCAAGCATCGTGGCCTAAACACGGCACTCGACTGAAAAACTATTATATCACGATTATAGAAAATACTATTATTTTACTTTCAGGCAATAACACAACCATGGAGATGGACATAACAGAGACGTCCTCATTTATGGACGACACGATGGACGACAGCTATTTAAGTGGTCTCCGCTCCATAAAGGGCCGCCGCAGCTACAAACTGCTCAAAGACATGCCTCCGAGGACCGCTAGTGCCAACAGAAGTGTCCGCTCTGTCACCAGTACCACAGGTAATAAACATTACCCTCCTTGAGACCTGCCTCCGAGGACCGCTAGTGCCAACAGAAGTGTCCGCTCTGTCACCAGTACCACAGGTAATAAACATTACCCTCCTTGAGACCTGCCTCCGAGGACTGCTAGTGCCAACAGAAGTGTCCGCTCTGTCACCAGTACCACAGGTAATAAACATTACCCTCCTTGAGACCTGCCTCCGAGGACCGCTAGTGCCAACAGAAGTGTCCGCTCTGTCACCAGTACCACAGGTAATAAACATTACCCTCCTTGAGACCTGCCTCCGAGGACCGCTAGTGCCAACAGAAGTGTCCGCTCTGTCACCAGTACCACAGGTAATAAACATTACCCTCCTTGAGACCTGCCTCCGAGGACCGCTAGTGCCAACAGAAGTGTCCGCTCTGTCACCAGTACCACAGGTAATAAACATTACCCTCCTTGAGACCTGCCTCCGAGGACCGCTAGTGCCAACAGAAGTGTCCGCTCTGTCACCAGTACCACAGGTAATAAACATTACCCTCCTTGAGACCTGCCTCCGAGGACCGCTAGTGCCAACGGAAGTGTCCGCTCTGTCACCAGTACCACAGGTAATAAACATTACCCTCCTTGAGACCTGCCTCCGAGGACCGCTAGTGCCAACAGAAGTGTCCGCTCTGTCACCAGTACCACAGGTAATAAACATTACCCTCCTTGAGACCTGCCTCCGAGGACCGCTAGTGCCAACAGAAGTGTCCGCTCTGTCACCAGTACCACAGGTAATAAACATTACCCTCCTTGAGACCTGCCTCCGAGGACCGCTAGTGCCAACAGAAGTGTCCGCTCTGTCACCAGTACCACAGGTAATAAACATTACCCTCCTTGAGACCTGCCTCCGAGGACCGCTAGTGCCAACAGAAGTGTCCGCTCTGTCACCAGTACCACAGGTAATAAACATTACCCTCCTTGAGACCTGCCTCCGAGGACCGCTAGTGCCAACAGAAGTGTCCGCTCTGTCACCAGTACCACAGGTAATAAACATTACCCTCCTTGAGACCTGCCTCCGAGGACCGCTAGTGCCAACAGAAGTGTCCGCTCTGTCACCAGTACCACAGGTAATAAACATTACCCTCCTTGAGACCTGCCTCCGAGGACCGCTAGTGCCAACAGAAGTGTCCGCTGAAGTGTCCGCTCTGTCACCAGTACCACAGGTAATAAACATTACCCTCCTTGAGACCTGCCTCCGAGGACCGCTAGTGCCAACAGAAGTGTCCGCTCTGTCACCAGTACCACAGGTAATAAACATTACCCTCCTTGAGACCTGCCTCCGAGGACCGCTAGTGCCAACAGAAGTGTCCGCTCTGTCACCAGTACCACATGTAATAAACATTACCCTCCTTAAGCGGGATTTACATTACGAAATTAGTGGCATGGAATTGATTTCGTGACAGTAGTTTTATCAACAGTTTCACGTGTAATTAAGTTTTTTCGTAATGCATGCATTAATTTCATGAAAGCAAATCAATTTCTATAAAGAAAAGTACGTACTGTATGTAATTGCTCGAATTCTATAGTAATTTTAATTGTATTTTTTCTTATTTACTCGTAATGCATGTTAATTATAAGATGTATTGTTTTGAAAAGATGTGTCCCGCCGAGTTTGTTATAAAATAATAAAATAAAATAGCCTTTACTTGCAGAACAAGGAATAGTTGCACGTTATCTCTCTATTATCTCCCATCTTTTGTATTCCTTGCCTGCTTACCCTTCGGCAAAGGCCTCCTCCAACCTTCTCTACTCTCTCCGATCCATTGCTACTCTGCTCCAGGTACGGCCAGCTTTGTTGCCGGTCCCATATTGGGATACCCTCCTCCAATTGAGGGGGGATTTAAATCTTCTCGGGGCAGAGGTGTAGGGTTAGAGCCGGCGTAGATTTATTTGACGTTCATAACCGCATTGTAATATGCCTACTTGAATAATTAACTTTCTTTATCTTTAATTTCGTGCCCTGCACGATTTTTAGGGTTCCGTACCCAAAGGGTAAAAACGGGACCCTATTACTAAGACTCCGCTGTCTGTCTGTCTGTCACCAGGCTGTATCTCATGAACCGTGATAGCTAGGCAGTTGAAATTTTCACAGATGATGTATATCGCTATAACAACAAATACTATAAACAGAATAAAATAAATATTTAAGTGGGGCTCACATACGACAAACGTGATTTTTGTACCGTTTTTTTTGCGTAATGGTACGGAACCATTCGTGCGTGAGTCCGACTCGCACTTGGCCGGTTTTTGGTTAAATTAGTGTCATGCAACTAATTTCGTAGTGTAAATGCGAAAACTAGTGGCGCGAAAGCGCCTGCGCCGTGCGGACGTGTATCACGTGTAGCTTCGATGCTGATGGGCCGTGCCCCGTGGTCACTGCGATACTGTGAATTTCACCACACTAATTATTTCATGAAATTACTTTCGCATATATCGAAACTACTTTCGTGAAACTGATTTCAACATGCATGACACTAATTTCGTAATGTAAATCCCGCTTTAGCATCGCATACAACAGCCAGTTGGTGGTGGCCAACTTAGGTGAACATTACATTATATTATCATGGACCAATAAAGAGAGGGCCAACTCTTTATTGGTCCATGATATTACATACCAAGATAAAATAGCAATATCCTTTTATTTAGGTACATTAGTATCTATAAAAAAAACTAATCGCAATAGCAAAACAGCATTTTGCTGTGCATAGTGTGCATATCAGATTTTGATTTTGAGGGAGATTAAAAATATCATTAATTTTAATACTATTTTCAGTTCCGGAAACATCTTCCCGCCCCACCGCTCCCGTGGTCGGCCGCAAGCGCAAGCCTGATCCCGAAGACAACATCTCCATCGCCAGCGAGGCCCAAGAGGCCGACAGTCCCCTCGGCAAGAGGCAAAGATTGCTCGAGAGGCTCGCCCGGCCTTTCAAGAGAAATGTGCTTATGCCTGCTAGGAGGAACGCTGAGGTATGTGTGTCAGATAATGTTTTAAAGAGTACAGCGAGGCCTAAGAGGCCAACAGTTTGGGTGGAAAAAGGCAAAGACTGCTGGAGAGGCTCGCTAGAACTAATCTTATGCCTACTAGGAGGAATGCCGAGGTAAGTCATTTAGAAACTCGTTAGATAAGAACGATCTGTTAGACAATGTTTTCAAAGTACAGCGAGGCCCAAGAGGCCAATAGTCTCGTTTCCCGTTAGCAAAAGGCGAAGGCCGTTAAAGAGGCTCCCTCGACCTTTCAGGGGGGACCCTTAAGGAAGAATACTGAGATATGTGTTAACAGTTTTAAAAGTAAAACGAGACCGAAGACTACATCTCCGTCGCCAGCGAAGCCCAGGAGGCCGACAGTCCCGTCGGCAAGAGGACAATACTGCTCGAGAGGTTCGCCCGGCCTTTTAGGAAAACTGTGCTTATTTCCGCTAGGACGAATTCTGAGGTTAGTCCTTCTTTAGATAATAATGAGGTCGAAAGTCAGACAGAGACTGTTTGAAAGGGGGTTTCGGCCTTTCAGAAGAACCGTGCTTATGTTTGCTTGGCGGAATGCTGAGGTAAGTCGTATAGAAGTATCTTAGATAATAACGTTTGTTATAGTTCGCTTTTTTAGCATTAGAAAGAAGGTAATCGACGACGTGTGTTTGTATTAAAAATTACGTTTGAAAAATATGATACAATTATAAGTCGTACGATTTTTTACATTGTTTTGCTTTCATTAAGTAATATAAACAAATTTTTTAAAAGCGTTTTTCAATATTTTTTTAATAAAAAGACACGTCAAGATCGTTTATGATTTTGAAGACATTAGCTATGCATAAAAGTTTTTATTTTTGACTTCGTTCTTAACTAAACAATTATATTTGTCCTCCAGATCGTGGGCATCAACACGGACCTGCCTCTGACCGCTCCCGTAGCCTCCACGTCCGGCTTCGACCCCGAGACCCTGAAGCCGGCGTCCGCGGACATACCGCCCTCCCCCTCCCCCTACCCCACCCCCTACCCCGCACCGCCTACTGCCGACGACGCCAAACGGTGCGTCATCATGTAAACTTCAATTATTACGTGCTTTCCACGAAATTGTTCAACGTGTGTCCCTTAGGCCAGGATTACACTTGTAAGTTTCACTTACGTAAGTGGGGACAAAGCTATTTGCTAGAATGAGATAACGATATTCATATCTCATTCTGTAGTATAGCTGTGTCCCTACTTACGTAAGTAAAACTTACAAGTGTAATCTTGGCCTTAGAAACACTATTTTTGATAGAGTTGCTCATTCTCAAAGGACCTCTGAAAGGATTCCAAAATGGCTCGGAAAATTTCCAAAAAAATTACGAAAAACGACACCCGGAACCAGGGTGACTTGCGAAGAAGCTCGGTGTGTGGAGTCTATAAAGTAATAAACAAAAAAAAAGTGTTGGGAACGGACACATTCGTGGAATGTTCCATTTATGGATCCAAGAACTATTTGGACTGAAACTGGACTTTAATAAATAATGGCGCGTAATTATTGAGATAAAATCACTCGATAAAGCATTTCCAACGAATGAGTTACAGACTTCATTATACTTTCTATACAGATTCCTATCGCTTATTGAAAAAGCGAAGGTCTACTATTTTAAATACCTACACTTTACAATCCGCATATTCACACACAACTAGATTGTCCACAGTGTTAACTAACAAATCTTAAACCTTAAATAATTATTTGTGCAACAAGACAGGAAATTTGGTTTTTCTTGCGAGTGTTTATTTTGAGTCCCTGTGAGTGATAGCGAAAGAATCTTGAGCGTAGCGAGGGACTCAAAAACACGAGATGTAAAATAACTTTGCTCTCGTGTTACACAAAAAAAATCACCTCAGTAGTGAGAACATATTAAAGGTTAAAATGTATTTCGAATTACACAGAATAATACGAATTTGTAATAGAAGTATGAAGTGGCAGTTCATGGCCTTCACTAAATTAAAAAGCTACTTTGTTTCACTCCCTGGAGTGAGGAAAGTCGCACTTTCCTCACTCCAGGGAGTGACGAAAGTAGGCCTGTTCGAGCTGCTGAGGTGAAAATAATTATTACGGTTTAGACTCACTTGTTTTAGTCACTCGCACGACATGTTTCAGAGAGCATAGGTCTCTTTTCTCAAGCACTAACAGTGCGAGCAGCGTTCACGTGAGTCTAAACCGTACCGTGAGTTTAAATTAATTCTTAAACCTTATTCCAAAGGCCTAAGATCTATTTTTAATTATTTAAGTCTTATTGTTAGTCCAATAAAGCAACGTTGAAGGCACGGGTCATTGACCGCACGCGCCGGCGAAACGGCGTAAGGAAAAATAATTACCTATCTCTATCGCACGCATATAAATATACTGATGTTTCGCTCGCACAATGGCATTGACAGCCGGCGTCATGGACGGGGCAACTATATAATTACCCGCGTGCGATAGAGATAGGAACAGGCGGGTCGATGTACGGAATTTTTTGTGCTTTGTGTCCTTACTTTACCATGTCAAAAAAAATTGTTTTAAGTCCGACAGTTCTTTGATCCACATAGACGGCGTTGCTCTGGGTTCTGTAGATTATTATGATACGATTTATATGTAATAAATACTTGATACCTTCGAATAATTACTATGTTTCAACTACTTATAATGTTGACTTATGTTTTGTACTGTCCCATTAATATAATTGATTTATGTTAATTAAAATCATTGTTATGTACTCCCAGAGCTCGCTTGTAGAATATATAATGAAGTAAATCTATAATTTTCATTGTAAATAGTTCAAATTTAGCTTAGATCACGCATAGTATATGAGACAATGAGATATATTGTAGTGTTTTTTGAGCAGTCTTTAGGATTTATATTTCTAATTTTTGTTAAGCTATATAAAAGTGCGAAAAAAAGGAAATTCGCAACGAGTTGCGATAAATTAAAACACGACCGAGTGTTTTAAATCGACACAAGTTGCGAATTACCTATTCGCACATGTATCGTACGTTTTACAGTACAAATGGCCCTTTAAATTTTCAACATAGTTACGTAATGAGCTAATTATCGCACTAGTGCGGTAAAGTATGTAGTACCATATGTAGTGTAAAAGTTTATAAAGTCCTAACGACTGTATAACTTCTTATTAAGTTTCAAAACTACAGTCAGAAACAAATATAGTTAAGCATGTGTTAAAAATTATCTAAAAAATAACTTTAAATAAGCGTGTACAGATAATTTTGAACACTTCACCCGCTTAGCTAAAATCATTAGCGTTGGCGTCCTGACTTCACCTGAAGGCCGCTCAAACAGAATATTGCAATTTGTGTGTTATATAATGACACAAATGGGAATATATACTAGCAATACATAGTATGAGAACAATGAATTTGTTCAATCAACACTAATTATGTGAAAGACAAAGAAATTAAGAAAATATTTAGGTATTGGTAGAGAGAATTAGGTGAAATATATTGCTTAGTGCGTTCAGCAATATAGTGTAGAACCGGATTGTTATTATGTATTGATTTGGGCGGTAATCTATATGTTTTAGGTCTGAAATGAATTTCAATGTTTGCCAAAGAATTGCCTTAAACAACGTTGATATTCCTAGACCTACGGATAAATACAATCCCATCAAAAACGTAAAGGGGCCCACTGACTATCAGTCCGCCGGACGATATCGGCCTGTCAGTTAGAACAAAAATTTGACAGTTCCGAACAACAGACAGGCCGATATTGTCCGGTGGACTGATAGTCAGTGGGCCCCTTTACACCCAAAAAATGCAAGTGTCGCAGCAAAAAAGTTGTGAGATCAAACTGTCATTTTTAAATGGCTTGGATTTTTTTAATTAATTGAGCCATATGGATGCGTCAGGTCTACAGCTCACACAGCCACTAGAAAGGGTTCAGAAAAAATGGTACTATTTACTTTTTTTCGAAAAACCATCAACTTTTGGTTTATTTAGACTCAGAAAATCACGAGTACTATTGAATAAGACAAAGAAAACAAGTGTCCCTAGTTTTTTATACAAATTTTGGGTGTCAGTTTTGTAACGGGCCATACAAAATGTATGTGAAAATGCGTTACAAAACTGACATTTTTTTGGGAGTTTTTTTTTTCTTTTTATATCGATAGTCCTCGTGATTCCGAGTAGAAATAACCCAAAAGTTGATGGATTTTCGAAAAAAAGTAAAGTGAAAATGCCCAGATTACAGATGTAGTGCATAATTTTTTTCTATCGTATTTTCACGGAAACGCACGAACGTGTCTTGCCATTTCAGTCAGTGTCAGTACAAAAAGTACTGAGACTGACTGAAGTAGCATGACAAATACGAATGTTTCCGATAAAATACGATGTCAAAGGATTGTCCACTACATCTGTACACATTTCATATTGTTTAGACTTATAAAATGTCAGATTATCGCCCAATTCAGATCCGTCGTGTACTTAGTACACTGTTTTATGGGGGTTTTCAGAAAAAATGGTACCATTTATTTTTTTTTCCAAAACCATCAACTTTTGGGTTATTTAGACTCAGAATCACGTAGGGTTGCCACCTTTTTTCTATACACATATAGTATTTTTGTCAAAATATTGAAAAAATATAGTATTTACTGGGAAAAAACAAAATATATAACGCAGATTTGAGGCGAATTAAAAATCCAAGTCTCATACGATGCGATATCGGTGACATTTGTATACCCCATTCTTGAGTGATGAAAATATAGTATTTTTTGTACTATATTGTTTTTGTATAATATATAGTACAAGTGACTAAAATATAGTACGATACTATATATTATAGTATGGGTGGCAACCCTAGAATCACGAGTACTATTGAATGAGTACTCGTGATTCATACAAATTTTTCACAGTTTTTCATACAAATTTTGGGTGTCAGTTTTGTAACGGTCCATACAAAATGTATGTGATGCGTTACAAAACTGACATTGTTTTGGGGACATTTTTTTTTTTAATCGATAGTCCTCGTGATTCCGAGTAAAAATAACCCAAAAGTGAATGGATTAAAAAAAAAGTAAATGGTACACTTTTAAGTGAAAATGCCCTTATACGCGACGTTTTTACTCCTTGACTTTCAGGACGTGTTATGAACTGATAACAACATAGTACGATCATTTTATACATCTATTATGTTAGTCAGATAAGCCTTATTATCACTATGTTTAGTGGTATTATTAATGAGAATTTGATAGTACCTACGCAGTTTAAAAAAAAAATGCCGTTTAAGTATAAGCTTAGAATAAATTTAAAAGTGGAAAAATTACTGCCTTGGGTGATACTTAAACTCACGGCCTCTGGAAATTAATTAAGAATGGGTAGCACATCGTAACTGGTGAATTTCCAATATGACTTGGAACTCCGGTGGCCGTTTAAGAAGTGTAACACTCTTACGGTAGATGTCGCTAGGGTCCCCTAGACCCATATAGTGGGAAGATTTGCTGACTATGGATGAGGTCTTGGTGGCTCAGTTGGCAGAGCGCTGGAGTATCGATCCAGAGGCCGTGAGTTCAAGTCTCACCCAAGGCAGTAATTTTTCCACTTTTAAATTTATTCTAAGCTTAATAGCATCGATCGCAGACGTTTCTGCTTGTTAAAAATTAGTTTAAGTTTAATGTAGAGAAGACCGTCTACGAGCTCTTTCGTCGCTTCTCGATATCGATATATCTATATTTATCCTGTGGAAATTCTAAATCGCCATGAAATAACTTGGATTAGTTTGTTATACCACTCAGTTGTTTCTTAGTCAAATAAAAACAATATAACTTAAGGTGATGTACCCTTTGTTCTTAAAATGACTTCAAGTGCATCATGAATTGATGCATTTATGAGTAAATATTCTCTGACATATTGCATATTGGTTGTAAACTGAAGGAAAACCATAAAAATCATTGTCACTATAGATTTTCCTATTGCTTAGTAAATCATGGTTGTATAGTAAGTTTTTGAAAAAAAATTCATTTTTCGTACAAGCTTTTATCGCTGGCTACTTTTCTTTGGTAACTAATAATCATCGAGACAATTATAAAAATCCCAAAGACAACTAGGTTTCGTTGTTTTATCACAGAGTTCCTATGGCCACCTCCTATCTCCATCATCAAATCAGCTCGATGGTACCATAGTATTGTATTGTCACCCGACTTACATATGTATGCGAATTTTCAGCTTCATTGGAATTTGGAAGTCAGGAAGTGGTTCAAATTTAACTTGCAAGATTTGACCGGTACATGCATACATACATAGGTACATTACAAGTTAATAAAAAGCTTGTAAAATGTACATTTACTATTAATCATCATTAGTAGAAAGTACCGCAAATGTCATTAGCAGGGGCCAGGGAGATTGCCAAATTCCAAAGACGATATGTTTGTCTTTTAAAACGCCTGATCTTAAATGCTTTAAAAAACAAACAGACTTTCCGTTTCGCAATTATACTGCAAATCATTAACAGTAGTTTATGCAACTGTTGTATAATGAAAAGCATTAAAATACGAGTGTAGTTTTATGAAACGAGCCTACAGGCGAGTTGCTTAATAACATCACATGAGTGTTTTAATGCTTGATTATGTACAGTTACATACACTGCTTTATCTACGCACAAATAATAAGTCTCTATGATGTGTTCGGGTTAGTATGTAGTCTGTGGTTCGGGTACCGCATAGAGGGTTTATGATATGTGTGTAGATAAGTAGATTTTATATAATTGCCAAAATTGCCTTTAAAGTATTAACGATAGGCTCAATTATCACCCCGAAAAAGTTCTACTACGCGAAATAAAATGCGTTTGAACGGGACAACCCGTGAAATGTTTTTGTAATAATTAGTGAATAACTGTCTCTGGTTCATAGCACGTCCCAATTTAGTATTAAGATGTCACTGTACATAGTATGTTTAGATTTCCAATGTATGTTAGCAAAGTAAATACTTATCTGCTGTTATGTAAAATTTTGACTATTGAATGGAATAAGACAGATGAGATTTGCTTTGCTAACTAGAAGACATTATGGCCATAATAAATAATATTTTAAATTAGAATATAAATGTTGCTAGTAGACAACATTTTCGACTGTTTAAACAAGATCAGATATATAAAATATAGTTACGTTTAGTGAACTGTAATCCAGTCAACAAAACCGTGGACTTTGCAACAGATAGTTTTGATTGGAGTATTATTTATTAAGGCCCCGCCGCAGGTTTTATCACTTAACATTGAATATAGTTGCCGTAACAAATCGTGTTCGGAATCATTTATTTTTGTGCATTTTTACAATAAAGTATAGAAATTATTGATTGAGTTTTTCTTGTTTTTGTCTTAATTAAGCTGCCTGCTGCCTTACACTAGATAAATGTACCACAATAAAGGATATGTGACGTTTTCAACCACAAGGTACCGCATTGTCGGTTGTCGATAAGGTTGATTTCTAATTAAATCTATATGGAAATAGCGCCTCACTGACAAGCTACAATAAGTACCCTTTTGGTTGAAAATGGCACATATTTGCTTTGGATTTCCAAGTAAGACCATCGTCAAGGTACCCAAAAGGTACATTGACACCAAGCCGAGTACCTTGAAACCATTTCAGTGACGTTATAAAGTGTTTTTGTGGCATTTTTTATATATTTATATTTTTTATTCATTAAATATATACAACAAACTTTTCACTATTTCTAATTATACATTTTAATTTAAGCCAGCATTTAAAGACATAGTGTGCAGTAACAGCCCAAAAAGACCGGGGCCTGTGCTAGGGCTAGTTACAATATATGTGACACAATTTTTGTTACTTTTGTTAGTTAACTTTTTGTTGGTTAAACGTCCTGAATAAATTTTATTATATTCTTCTATCCTTATCCGCTGGACGATATCAGCCTGTGAGATAGAACAAAAATATGACAGTTCCGAACAACTGACACGCCGATATCGTCCGGCGGACTGTTAATCAGTGGGCCCCTTAAGGATCACGGTCCGACCTATTACTTAGTTCAATAAAATTTAAATCGAACACCTTACACCCAATTTGTCAATATTGAACACTATTTCAATGCTATCAAGGTACATTTGTATGCAAAACCTTTTCCATCGGCAATTGTAGGTATAGTCAGCAACAAATACAGCTAATATACAAACGATAAAATTTATGTGTTTTAAACAAGTGGGTAAGTAGTACTAAGTACCTGATTTTATTAGACATTGTTAAAGTTATTACAATACAATAATTTACTCCTGGTATCGTCACAAACAGAGCATAAAACGTTTTACATCAATTATTAAGTATTACAGATATAGTGTAAGGTGTACGCAAAAACAACCGCAAATCGATGTACAGTTTAGCCGTTCAAAACAAAATTTTTGACCAGCAGTTCTTTAAAAAAACCCTTAGGAGGGGGGGCTGTCTTTTTTTTATGAGAAAAAAAGTTTTCTTCAGAAACCTATCGTGTATGGTATTATATGAAAGGTCTTTTTGAGGCGATTCTAAAAATGTACCACATCATTACATTTCAGCCATTTTATTTTTATTTTTCTATAAATAATTTTCAAAACATCAACAAGTGAGATGGTCGCCTGTTGCCGACCGCTGATCTAAACGATTGCAGCGACATCTGTGTTTAGCTCTGCGCGTTTAATCTCTTATTTGGTACGCGTGTAATATAATATCCTTTATCTGCGGCCAAATGTATCGTGCAATATTCGTGTCAGCATTACAAAATCTTTCCAAATCGAATATATTTTTAGCCGCAAAGGATCCGATTACCACAATATATTATGCTAATATATTTGAGACCTTTAATCGCTAAAATATTCTTTCATAAACGTCAAGCCCGACTATAAAATTTGTGGGGTTCCGTAGCACCATTGTCTTATTTATTTCTCTTATATATACATACAACGATGGTAAACAAGCATACGCGGCCTAGCAAGCAACCAATTGCGGACAATGAAAAGCGGCCCCTTCAGTCTATATAGTTTAGATAGAGATTTAGATAAATCTCAATAACTTCTTCCTAAAGGGACATTCGGATTGATATGAACTTCGATCGCAGAAACTCTAAGGTTGCTAATAATCTTGTATATTGACTCCTCAAACCTTCCCATACAAACATAGTTCCGCTCTTATTTTATAACTACGTGTTGGATAATGAAACTTTGCACATACAAGGACATGAGGTATATCTAGGTCTGTAATTAGTTTATATAGCTCCAGTTTATAAAACAAACGAAATAGAGCAAAAACAAGTTTTGTATCAAATACTTAAATTCGCTTTAGTTTTTTAACTATGGTATCTGAAGCTACATAAACTAATTACGTAATTACAGACATAGATATACCTTATCCTATTGTAACTATAGAATGAGAGCGTAACTACGTCTGTATGGAGAACCGAGCTTGCCGGAGACCCTTAGTAACAGTCGCGTGAAAATACATTTATTTAACATCATAAACATTGGACGGCCCGGCCCGCTTAGCTACTCCTGTTACTGACTGTACCTAGTACCTAAACCTAAAAATCGTGAGTTTAAATCAATATTTTCCTTTGTCTCTGTTAGTACCTACATACTTTGGTATCTAAAATTAAGAGCGAAAGGGGAATGATTTGCCGGCTATAAATTAAAATGGGGTCCCTTTGTTTGACATAATTATTGAATCATAATGTAATGATTGTCATATTATCATTAGTCATAATTCTGAAACCGTTAACTTTTCAGGATTTTCCTCGGGTTATCCTATATGTTTTATGGCAATCCTGAAAAGTTGTGCGTTTATGAGAAAAACCAAATTATGACTAATGATAATATGACAATATTGACAATGATTACATTATGACTTTCCATAATTATGTCAAACAATAGAGACCCAATTAAAATCCATTATTCTGATTATCCATTATTATGATCAATCTATTAAATTTAAATGTCAAGATTTATTTATTATTAATTTTAACATAATTTTATTTTAATTCTTATTATAATTGCAACTGTTGGCTTATTGTGTTATGCTTATTATGTATATGGACCAATGTTGTCTGCAATAAATGATAAATAAAATAAATAAAACACTGAACCCCCGAAACAAAATAACCCACTGTCATCCTCAACGGATTATTCCACAGAGGCCCATGACACCGCTGTATACCTACACAAATAACCAGTTCCAAAACCTTATTACATCACCACCTAACCGACGAAAGTATCTCTAAATATTTTTATCGTATGTACCTAAATACAAGCACGTATGTACTGCCATCAGATATATCGGCGCGGCCGAGGTGTTCACAATCTGAACACGCACTCTAACGCCCTGACAATAGAGGCGTGTTCAGATATTTGTGAGCGCTTTAGCCGCTCCGATATATCTGATGGCGACTGTACAAAGGCAGATAGGTAATTTCCCTTTATGGTATATTGAGATCTATGGCACACAACACATTACAAGAAAGGTAATACAAGCTAGGTATAACATTAGTAGGTATGTACTTGTATATACCTATCTACGTCACCTACGTAGGTATAAGAATACCTAATTTTGATAAATTACAAAAATGTGTGATTTTCCACATTTTTAAAGCATAAATATTTCATTCACCTATGTCTAGTTATAATAACAATTAATAACATCTATTATTACGCTGCACAAATTTCTTTAATGACGTATAATTAATCGTGGCATTCTTATGCAATACATACCTACCACTCATGTACTCTTTGTAACTATGTTGAATGTTGTCTGGTTAGTGTGCCTTTTAAATAAAATAAATAACTTCACCCACACCTGTGTCTAGTTTTTGTTTACAATAACAATAACATCTTTTATTATTACGCTGCACAAATTTTTTAATGACGTATAATAACTTGTAGTAGGCGTCATAGATTAGTATATGTTATTATGGTAGGCGTTACCACGTCGAAATTTGTGCAGCTAATATTATTAGAATCAAATTTCACTTACGTACAGGTAAGTTCGTTTAATTCCTAATCATCTTCGGAAACGTACCTACTTGCAATAATTATCCGTGTTAAAATCCATTCATTACATTGTAGGTAAGTTAAGAGTAAGATGTTTTTTAAATGTCTTCAGACATGCATGAAAAACTGGGGGCCTACCGCGAAAACAGAAATTTGCGGGGATCTTTCTCTTTTACTTTTACTTTCTCTTTTACTGAAGGCGTAATGGGGTTGCCCGTTGAAATAATTAGCAGATGGCGCCAGCATAGCTTGCCCTGACAATCCCTAGAACTGTGTCAAATTTTTGTTTTTTTAATGCCCTGGATGCTCAAGAAGGCTTGTGTTGTGGGTACTCAGACAACGATATATATAATGCTTAAATACATGGAAAACATCCATGACTCAGGAACAAATATCTGTGCTCATCACACAAATAAATGCCCTTTCCGGGATTCGAACCCAGGACCATCGGCTTCACAGGCAGGCTCACTACCCACTAGGCCAGACCGGTCGTCAAAATTTGTGATGGCTTCCCTTTTGCACAATAATTCCTCTACGTTTAGCGTAAGCGTCATTCTAGATATGTCCCTCTGACATGCACTAAAAATCATCTTACATGACAAATGCACCCGTATCTCGTGTCGTTTTTTTTTTAACCTGACTTGTCCTCTATTACTCTAGGGTAATTAGAGCGGTAGGACTGTGTGGGGGGATGGTACCCTGAGGAAAATCCTTCCGCATCACACAAGAGCGGAAGGGTGATGCAGAAGGGTCTCGTGTCGTGCCCGTATCGTGCTATATAACGCAGCAGTCGCCGTCACCGCTCGAATGGTCGCTACGGGCCATCAACGGGCAGTCGGCGGTGGACCGTCGCTCTAACCACATGTAAGTTGTTTTTAAATTATATTTACCGACAAGTCTACGCGATTTGTCTCACAACTGGTGACATGATAGGGTAAATCGTCAATTACTGACCATTTATACAAAAAAAAAAACACCTATAAACAGATTCCAAGGTGGCTGTGGTGGATGTTCAAACTGTTCAAAGTTAATGGAGGGTGGCCAGATATTGACACTTTATACTAAAAGGAATTCTGTTTATAAGTGAATAGAATTATTAAACAGTGGCCAGTAAGTGACGATTTACCCTATTGGGATTTAATGGTTCAGAAATGTTCGGGAAAAGGGAAAACCGGCTTCTTTTCTGTGCACATTACGAATTTTAACAATTTGGATAAAATGTTTTCATTAAAATTTTAAGAAGTGGCAGATTTTGACATGGAAATTCCTCTGAATTTTTTTTTTACACATTTTATTTACATACAAGATATACATATACAGTGGTACTACGTAAAACTTATGTCCTTTTTTTAATGCTTTCTACATGAAAGACGCGTAACTTTAACTCATACCAAAAAAAAAGTAGGTAACCTTTTGGAATTATAGTTTGTGCGAGTTTTGGTCAATTTTGGTTGATACGATTCAGAGTTAAATTTGACTACAATTTAATTGATTGTTATGTGTAACGAAAATTAATTTAGACATATAGTTTACAACGTTTGAAGGATAGGAAGTCCTTTAATAACATTTTCACCTCAGCAGCTCGAACAAGCCTACTTTCGTCACTCCCTGGAGTGAGGAAAGTGCGACTTTCCTCACTCCAGGGAGTGAAACAATGTAGCTTTTTAATTTAGTGAAGGCCATGAACTTCATACTTTTATTACATTTTTTATGGTACGGTACGGTACGGTCCGGTCCGGTCCGGTACGGTCCGGTACGGTCCGGTCCGGTCCGGTCTCGTATCGTATCGTATCGTATCTTATCGTATCGTACATATTATAATACTTTTTTTTTCTGTTTATTCTGTGTAATTCGAAATACATTTTAACCTTTAATATGTTCTCACTACTGAGGTGAAAAATTATGTGTGCAACACGAGAGCAAAGTTATTTTACATCTCGTGTTTTTGAGGCCCTCGCTACGCTCAAGATTCTACCTTAGAATCTTTCGCTTTCTCGGGACTCAAAATAAACACTCGCAAGAAAAACCAACTTTCCTCTCTTGTTGCACAAATAACTATTGAACATTTAAAACTAATCTCACTACCTATACCTAAGTATAATATTACTTTCGTTTAATAGGATTAAATATCATTGTATTGTAGACCTAGACGAACTTAAGACCTAAACAGTGTTAAAAATATTGAAACTTTTTCGTAAATTATGTATGTAGCTCAGTAAAGTGGGATAGTTTTCCGACTCCATCACTTTAACACTCATTCGTCTTATAATGAGCTGTTTGAAAAACAAGTCGAATTGGTTTTCTGATCACTTGATCTGTTAATATTAAAGTTATACAATACGATTTAAACATTATTGTTATTGCACAAAACTCACAAAAGCAAATGACTGAACGGTAAATTGAAAAAGTAAACATTAAACCGTACTGACAATGATAGATCTCTAAGCTCTGACAATGTCTGTAATAGCTATTTATGCAACAAGTGCGGAAATCATCTTTACGCACGGGTATCAAACAATGTTTTACTATGCATTGTGCGAGTAAATAAAAAAACATATCATAGCAAATAAGTTAAATTATTAAATAATTGAAAACAAAAAGCACTAGTGCGGAAAAGTGCTCTTTTCCGCACTAGTGCGAGAAAGTAGCACCATATGTACTGTAAAAAAATGAAAACAAAAAGCACTAGTGCGGAAAAGTAGTACTTTCCGCATGATATGGCTCCGTAGGAAACGCACTTTTCGAGCACATGCATTGTAAAATTATTATCTATCTTGTCTTGTTCTATAAGTTAATTGCGATTTGTCTATAGGCCATTTAGACCTAATTTGTTTCGAACGTTTTTCCTCGTCAATCTAAACATTGATAAACATTTATTTTATTTTATATTTTAACGTAATATCAGCATTAAATAAAACGACAATTCACTGCAAGATGGTGAAAATGATAGGAAAAAAGCTTCCCATGCATCGGGATATACTAATACCAACAATATTCTTAACTTAGTGCTGACAGATGGTCACAAAATTTATATTTTTCGTGACTTTTGTTAAGTCACGAAAAATATACCTATAGACCGAGTTTTAACCTGTGACATGAGCGACAATGTGCGTGAATCATAAATATCATAATTTTGTCGCACTTAATAGCTGTTTTTGAAGGACAAAATAGTCTTTTGCAATAAAAATGTTATTTTTAATACCACGCCGGTGGCAATCAAGCATACGGCCCGCCTGATGGTAAGCAGTTACCGTGACTTCATTAAACGAAAAATAAGAGCTCTGGCAATAATGTCTTAACTGGTGATCGTGCATCTATCAGTGGACCTTGGGGTCTAGTCAAGAGAGAATCGTTGATGGAAAACGCCAATCAAAACTTAAATAATGCATGGAAATAGTCACGTGACCTAAAAATTATGTAACAAGAAATATCAATAGACAGCGTGAACGATGGTGCCTTTAGGACGGTAGTACTATTAGTTATTCTGTGCTTTGGTCAGTGGTGGTGGTGGGCAAAGTACGGCTCGATTTTATCCAGCCCGCTGAAGTTAGTTCGAAATAATTAGTATAATGTATGGTCAATGATTATAACTGCTGGATGAACCCACTGCACCTTAAGCGTTGAAAGAAAGAAAGAAACAAAGAACAAAGAAAGAAAATAAATTTATTCAGGACGCTTACAGTATTGCTTAAATGTAATACACTTTTATTAATATAAAACATAAACGTCACTGAAAAGGTCTCCCCTCAGCTTGATGTCAAGTTACCTTTCAGGTATCTTGACGCTGGTCTTCCGTGGAGACCTGTCCAAGCGATCGCGTCAGCACGTAAACTAACTCGCTGTTAAAATCGCTATGGTATCGCAACATCGAGAGTTGTTACCAAAAGTGTGCGGTTCAATGATCTCCATCGCATTATGTAAATGTTATAACACTTATAACTGCACTATGTAACGTCAATAATACCAACCGGTTGGTTTGGGTCCAGTATAGTTTCTAGATGCCAAACTGACAAACTATAACCGGTCAGGGTTTTTCTGTTTTGCAAATCAGTCCTCGAAAATGGCTTTAACGAAATATTTATCATTCAAATTGATCACTTAAAAGCCAATTCTACTAGCCAACACGAAACAACTCAACATTTTTGTATCAAATTGCTTTGCCACTCTTGTGGATAAAATGCAACTTTCCCATCAATTTTTAAACAATAAAGAGAGCTTTTTTGAGCTGGATGTGGTGAAATAGTAGATTGTTAACCAAGGGATGAAAGGTCCTGCCGAGGTTGCACTGCGTTCGAGCGCCAATAGTCCGAGGCAGAAATGATGCCTTTCACCCGAGTTAAACACTCTACTTTTTATTTCGAATACGAGAAAAGTAAAATGCATGTGTTTTACATTTTTATAGTATTTCTTGAGGGTACTTTCAATTAACAATTCATTCAAAAGTATCGTTATTTATGGAATGGAGAGTCAAATATCAGAATGGAAATTGTATAACAAATCCATTTAAACTCAAATTTCAATTGCGTATCGTAAAAAAATAAAAAATCGTACTTCGAACGTAAAATGCTCTAGTGCAGACACGTATCATTTTCGGCACACCTTTTAGAACAACAATGACCCTCTTCAGAGCATGAGAAATGAAAAATATATTTGTCCTCTTAATTGTGCAAGATATTATATGTATATAATCTTAGACTAATTACACATATGTAATACATATATGTACCTAAGCAACTACATCAAAATAAAGCCGGAAAAACAAGTTTGTCAGCAGCAAAAGGGGTGAAATTCAAATTTTCTATGGGACGATTACGATTCGGACCTAATTTTTTTAAATTTGCCACTTTTTTCTACTGACAGAAATGGCTTGACAGACTATAAATAATATTCATCACTAAACAAAAAGTTTTACTCTCATTTTACTTACCACCGCTAAATGTTGCCAATCAAAAAAACAAAAAATAAATGTTACATCAATTAAATGTCATTTAATAATGACTTTGTCAGCTTTGTCATAATATTTATTTACTTTTGCTATCAATAATCATCGAAAGCCTACTTGATTTAAATAACAGTTTTTATTTAAGTTTTATGCTTTGTGTAAGTAAATTATATTCGTTGAATATGTAATTTCTATGGACATATATGAGGGTAGGTAAGTTTTTACCCATATTAAGTAAAATATCGTGTTCTGTGTGTGTGTTGTTGATTTCTATCATTCGAAAGTGCATTACTTGTGACTGTAATTTTATAACATTTTAGTCGAGTCTATGAGTGAAATTTAGTTTAATTGTACTTAAAGGCATAACGGTATTAAGTGCGCATGTATAATTTCTGGCAGATATTTTTGAAATCCCGGTATGGAAAACGATACATAAGATACATTGTAAATCTTTTATTCTAATATATAAATCTCGCGTTCCTTTATAATATCTCAGTCTCTTAGATGGTATATACAGTGAAACGTTGATAATATGAATCTCAAGAAAACGGCCAAGTGCGAGACGGATTCGGGTTCCAAGGGTTCCGCACATTACACAATTTTTAACAATGAACTTTAAAAAAAACTGTAATAGATGTCATATATTAAAGAAAAAGTGACAATTTGATTTGTTCCCAAACTTGTTAATGTTTTTTTTTATTTGAAACTTCTAAAAAACCCGTAGGGGTCGGATCAAAAACTTAGTAATTAATTATTATTCACAACGACGGGACTTAATCGCGTAAAAATTTTAATTTACTCCAACGTTTCTAGGACAGCGTTGTCCCCGTGGTCTCGGAAAAGACTGGCTAATTAAGTTCGACTTGCGCTTGACTGCACATTTGTAATAGGTTTTCCTGTCATCTATAGGTAAAGAACTATTATGGTTTTTTTTTAAATTTTAGATAGTAGTTTGACCCGACTGTTTATCTTAAAATTATAAAAAAAATACATATTTGAGATTCTCATAATGAGCTCTTTCATTTGATATGTAACACAGTATAGTTTGCCCCCCAAAGAGGCACCCATGTTCAAAATTCATTTATTTACGTTCCATATCCGTCTTTGGGTCACAAACATACGTATGTGTACCAAATTTCAACTTAATTGGTCCAGTAGTTTCGGAGAAAATAGGCTATGACAGACGGGCAGACGCCATAACCACTAAGGCCCTAGTCTCGGCAGGTTCTCTGTTCGTAGTCGCTTTCCTCTACAAAGCGGGAAAACGCTGGGATCGGCTACAAGCGTAGCTTTTATCAGAAATCATCGCATTTATTCGTGATAAACTATAACATACAAAAAAAAAACAACAAAAAAACATAAACATAAAAATATATTAATAGTTTACCACGAAATGGTCTCGCCTCAGCATAATGCTAACCCAAAAGTCAGCGCTGATCTTGCGGCGAGACCATTTGAGGGCCGCGAACGTAGCGCTACGAAAACGTTTGCAGTGAATGCGTGAATGGGCTCTGGCCTACGCCCACGAATATTTTTGACTCGCCGCCACTGGTGCTTTCTAGGATTCGAATCGACTGGTCTAAGTAGGTACCTACTTTTATGCCAAGTGAAAACCTTCACAAAACATTACTATCCTCATGTCGTCCTTGTCCCACTCATTCGTTGTCGTCCTTGTCCCACCCTTCGTTTCGTATGCAGACCATTATCCTTCTTTATCCTTGATATAACTGGTTATAGTTATTAGATACATCTGCAAAAACAACTAAAGCTCTGGTTATCACACAACAGTGATATTTAGAATTAGAAAAGGAAAGGAATATTAGCATTCATAAATAAAACTATAACTTTAGATCAATTATATTGGATTTAGGGTTCCGCACCCAAAGGGTAAAAACGGGACCCTATTACTATCTGTGGCCATCTGTCCTTCTGTCACCAGGCTATCTCACGAACCGTGATAACTAGACAGTTGAAATTTTCACAGATGATGTATTTCTGTTGCCGCTATAACAACAAATACTAAAAACAAAATAAAATAAATATTTAAGTAGGGCTCCCATGTAACAAACGTGTTTTTTTGCCGTTTTTTGCGTAATGGTACGGAACCCTTCGTGCGCGAGTCCGACTCGCACTTGGCCAGTTTTTTTATAATTCTTCTGCATTACTTAACATTATTTCAAAATGAACTGTAACCTTTACTTAAATAATATTGGAAGTAAAATAATAATAATCATTAAAACCGGCTTTTCTACTAAGTCGCGAAAATTCTTCGCCTTCATATCTTTTCATAAATAACATATAAATTCCAACCAATTATGCTCTCAAACTTAAAATACCAACATAACATAGATATTATGTATTAGGTCTATAGCCCGCTTCGCGTGGCTTATATAATCGTGTATTTACATGTGATTATTGACATAGTTACTTACCTATATATACGGATAAATGGCCGTGACACCGCGACGGTTGACTGGCGGACTTTGTGTAAAAAGTGTTAAAATGTTGTTGCATTGTATGTTTACCTATAGATTTAGATATTTATTCTCATAATATAAAATTACAATATAAATTATCTTAGACTAATCTACACGAATTTATATTATGATCGTCAGTACATACAATTTACATTATTTGATAAATTGATAAAACATAAACATAAAAATATATTAATAGTTTACCACGAAATGGTCTCGCCTCAGCATAATGCTAACCCAAAAGTCAGCGCTGATCTTGCGGCGAGACCATTTGAGGGCCGCGAACGTAGCGCTACGAAAACGTTTGCAGTGAATGCGTGAATGGGCTCTGGCCTACGCCCACGAATATTTTTGACTCGCCGCCACTGGTGCTTTCTAGGATTCGAATCGACTGGTCTAAGTAGGTACCTACTTTTATGCCAAGTGAAAACCTTCACAAAACATTACTATCCTCATGTCGTCCTTGTCCCACTCATTCGTTGTCGTCCTTGTCCCACCCTTCGTTTCGTATGCAGACCATTATCCTTCTTTATCCTTGATATAACTGGTTATAGTTATTAGATACATCTGCAAAAACAACTAAAGCTCTGGTTATCACACAACAGTGATATTTAGAATTAGAAAAGGAAAGGAATATTAGCATTCATAAATAAAACTATAACTTTAGATCAATTATATTGGATTTAGGGTTCCGCACCCAAAGGGTAAAAACGGGACCCTATTACTATCTGTGGCCATCTGTCCTTCTGTCACCAGGCTATCTCACGAACCGTGATAACTAGACAGTTGAAATTTTCACAGATGATGTATTTCTGTTGCCGCTATAACAACAAATACTAAAAACAAAATAAAATAAATATTTAAGTAGGGCTCCCATGTAACAAACGTGTTTTTTTGCCGTTTTTTGCGTAATGGTACGGAACCCTTCGTGCGCGAGTCCGACTCGCACTTGGCCAGTTTTTTTATAATTCTTCTGCATTACTTAACATTATTTCAAAATGAACTGTAACCTTTACTTAAATAATATTGGAAGTAAAATAATAATAATCATTAAAACCGGCTTTTCTACTAAGTCGCGAAAATTCTTCGCCTTCATATCTTTTCATAAATAACATATAAATTCCAACCAATTATGCTCTCAAACTTAAAATACCAACATAACATAGATATTATGTATTAGGTCTATAGCCCGCTTCGCGTGGCTTATATAATCGTGTATTTACATGTGATTATTGACATAGTTACTTACCTATATATACGGATAAATGGCCGTGACACCGCGACGGTTGACTGGCGGACTTTGTGTAAAAAGTGTTAAAATGTTGTTGCATTGTATGTTTACCTATAGATTTAGATATTTATTCTCATAATATAAAATTACAATATAAATTATCTTAGACTAATCTACACGAATTTATATTATGATCGTCAGTACATACAATTTACATTATTTGATAAATTCAAAAATACAATTTTATTACATAATATACATTACATTATCAAATAAATTCAAAATTACAATTTAAAAATGTCTGAGTAAGTAATCATAATTTTATCCACTTATGTCAAAAACAAAAATTATTAATTAAGCATATAGCTATGCTTACAATAGTGTTTTATGAATAATATTCATTTCTGATGCGGTACGGTGTGTAGTTTTTCGGGTTCCGTACCCAAAGTTTAAAAACGGGACCCTATTGCTAAGACTCCGCTGTCCGTCTGTCTGTCTGTCACCAGGCTGTATCTCATGAACCGTGATAGCTAGACAGTTGAAATTTTCACAGATGATGTATTTCTGTTGCCGCTATAATAACAAATACTAAAAAGCACGGAACCCTCGGTGCGCGAGTCCGACTCGCACTTGGCCGGTTTTTTGTTTAGAAGATAAGGTATAGAGCAAGATAAATAAGGTCTGCAGCTATTTTGATAGCCCAGCCCTGACTGTGCAAGTGATATTTTAAACGTTAAACTTCTATTAAATTATGACGTACCTATACATATACAGAGTGGAAAAAAATTATGGGCTCTGGAAGGAAAGTGCTTTAAAACCTTATGTTAGCTCATACATAAAACATTTTTTTATTAAAAAAAAACTGCATATAGATTCTTTTTTTTTTCAATTTCGCCTATCTATAAATATTATTCGACGACTGGTCTAGCCTAGTGGGTAGTGACGCTAGTGACCCTGCCTGTGAAGCCGATGGTCCTGGGTTCGAATCCCGGTAAGGGCATTTATTTGTGTGCTGTGATATTTGTTCCTGAGTCATGGGTGTTTTCTATGTATTTATGTATTTGTATATTATATATATCGTTGTTGTCTGAGTACCCACAACACAAGCCTTCTTTGGCTTACTGTGGGACTTAGTCAATCTGTGTAAGAATGTCCTATAATATTTAATATTTATTTATTTATTCTTGAGTACTAAATAATTGATTTTAAGGATATTTAAAAATTCATGATTTCATTAAAAAATTTGCTGTTTTTAACTAGATCAAATCTGGGAAAGTCAATGAACCAATTCCGTCTGTCTAAGGTAACTGTATCTAACTGCATCTGCACTGATGAGCACCATGACAAACATCAAATTACTGTGAAAATATGACACTTACTCACACTTTATCACTGCCAATTTGGCAGGTCCAAGTCGGTGCAGCTTAGGCCGACTACACAAGCTTGTATCAAAGTTTTTCTGCCAAAATATCTTAAGAATATATGTTGTTCTTACAGTCACAATGCTCCGTCTGGCCTGCCTCCTCACGGCGCTTCAGTTGTCCCTGGGCGCCGAATACCTGCTCCCTGGTGACGTAGTACCCCACCACTACGACCTGTCCCTACTGTACGATGTTGACCCAGCGACTAACTATAGCTTCTTCGGCAATGTGGATATACTGGTGAGTTATTAAATGCAATACAATATAGTTAAGAGTGACAGAGATAGCACTGCTGCATGATGACAGAGATAGCTACTACTACTCGTGCTCACAATTCTCCGTCTGGCCTGACTCCGGTCGGTGCTCCAGCTGTCGCTGGGCGCCGAATACCTGCTCCCTAGTGACGTAGTGCCCCACCACTACGACCTGTCCCTACTGTACGATGTTGACCCAGCGACTAACTAGGTATAGCTTCTTCGGCAATGTGGATATACTGGTGAGTTATTAAATGCAATACAATATAGTTAAGAGTGACAGAGATAGCACTGCTGCATGATGACAGAGATAGCTACTACTACTCGTGCTCACAATTCTCCGTCTGGCCTGACTCCGGTCGGTGCTCCAGCTGTCGCTGGGCGCCGAATACCTGCTCCCTAGTGACGTAGTGCCCCACCACTACGACCTGTCCCTACTGTACGATGTTGACCCAGCGACTAACTATAGCTTCTTCGCCAATGTGGATATACTGGTGAGTTATTAAATGCAATACAATATAGTTAAGAGTGACAGAGATAGCACTGCTGCATGATGACAGAGATAGCTACTACTACTCGTGCTCACAATTCTCCGTCTGGCCTGACTCCAGTCGGTGCTCCAGCTGTCGCTGGGCGCCGAATACCTGCTCCCTAGTGACGTAGTGCCCCACCACTACGACCTGTCCCTACTGTACGATGTTGACCCAGCGACTAACTAGGTATAGCTTCTTCGGCAATGTGGATATACTGGTGAGTTATTAAATGCAATACAATATAGTTAAGAGTGACAGAGATAGCACTGCTGCATGATGACAGAGAAAGCCACTACTACTCGTGCTCACAATTCTCCGTCTGGCCTGTCTCCTGTCGGCGCTTCAGTTGTCCCTGGGCGCCGAATACCTGCTCCCTGGTGACGTAGTGCCCCACCACTACGACCTGTCCCTACTGTACGATGTTGCGCCAGCGACTAACTATAGCTTCTTCGGCAATGTGGTGAGTTATAGTTGGCCCTGGGCGCAGAATACCTGCTGCCTGGTGATGTAGTACTCCACCATTACGACCTGTCCTGTACGATGTTGATCCAACGACTAACTAGTAGCTTCTTCGACAATGTGCATATACTCGTAAGTTTGACATTATCCTTATAGAATTAGTAGCTTTACTTTTTACCACTACAGTGAACGATTACTGCCAGGGCTTCCTGGTATTCCTACCTAACATTTCTAAAAAAACAATGGCAAGAAGGCATCAGTACGAGTAGTATCATAAAGCGTGCATAAAGCGATGTCATGCATTACTCGGACTGGAGACTACGATATTTTTGTAGCCCAGTCTTTTCTCTGTTACAAAAAGAAAATCAAATTGAACCCACCAGTATAATCAACAGAATACACAGGTGGGTTCAATTTGCAAGAGTCCCTTGTGAGTACTTTTTTAAAGAATATAAACCATTCCTGTTCAATGCGTCTGGTACTGGATACCATACAAATTTTAAGAATAGAAAGGTAACTTTCGTTCCGTGTGCTTTAACAGGAATGGTTTTATGAGTAGGTACTTTCACTTTTATTACCCGACAACAGCCAAGCCAAAAGGAAGAGTTGAGTGAGTAGGTGAGTAAATGTTGTTTGAGTCGTGTTTACTACTAAGCCGATTTCGATGAATGAGCTGTCAATCGTTTCGCTTTCGTAACCTGGGCTTCTAAAAGGATGAAGTTATGCAAAACAAAAATTAGGTAACCTTTAAAGAATCTACTTCAAAAAGGATAAAACAAAATATACCTTTTACGCTAGCAACTGATATATTTGAAGTCGGTGCCAAATCGATTCAGCAATGACGGAGATTGAGGTACCTATACAAAAAAACTACGATCGATTGTTACCCTCCTCCTTTTTTTGAAGTAGGTAGCTGCCTAAAGTTTGGAGACTTAGCTAAGTCTCCAAACTTTTTACTAGTTGGATAGCTACAGGCTCCGGTTTAAGAGAGTTGCCTGTATCTCTCTTAAACCCGGTGGCCCTAGTGGTCAGCCCGGTGGGTATAAAATTATTAGTAATGATGCGATTAAATTTTCAAACCAGATCAGAGGCTTCGAAAATCCTTCCATCTATATTTTATCGTTGCTAAGATTCGCTTTTAAGTGTTTTCTAGAGAAAATGAATATTTATAACATAACATTAATTGTGACGTTTTCAATCAAAAGGTACCGCATTGTCGCTTAACATAAGGACGAAAATTGCTTGTATACGAAAAATCTGTCAGAGCTGAGCATCCTTATGGTAAGCGACAATGTGGTACCTTTTGCTTGAAAAAGACACATATAGTTAGGTGCCAAAAAGCTACAAGCTATAAGCTCGTAATAGTAAACACAACTCAACCTTGCACCACAATGACGGTTTTTGCGACGATTTCACTTTAATATGATCGAATAGTAGCCTATGTAGGTTATTGCTTTCCAGTCCTTTTGTCTGTTGTCGGGGTCAAAGGAAATTAGAAAACTGATTTCGATGTTTATACGTGACAAAACTGATACAAAGTAAGGTATTGTTAGCATGTCTAGAAATCGATAATCTAGACATTTATATTTTTTTTCCTCTCACTGGCACTTATCATTAAATAAATGGTTTGAGAATTTAATAAAAGCTTTGTTTAATGATTTAAAGTCATAAACCTTAAAATTCCATAAGAAACATTTGTTTTTAAGGTTACGTACCCAAAGGGACCCTATTACTAAGACTTCGCTGTCCATCTGTCTGTCTGTCACCAGGCTGTATCTCATGAACCGTGATAGCTAGACAGTTGAAATTTTCACAGATGATGTATTTCTGTTGCCGCTATAAGAACGAATATTAAAAAGTACGGAACCCTCGGTGCGCGAGTCCGACTCGCACTTAGCCGGCCCAGACAGACAGACGGACAGTGGAGTCTTAATAAAACGGTCTCGTTTTTACCCTTTGGGTACGGAACCCTAAAAAGTAAGCCAAGTAAGGTCATTGTACATATATTTACACAATATAATGCACGAATGTGCGCAACCTTTAGCGACATTAAGTTCTGGGTCGCCTGTTGAAATAAGGATAAATTTTGTTTACTTTTCTTTATCGTCTGGTTGACCGCCACCGTCAGTCAAGTCCAAATAGGTTTTATTTTATTTTATTTATTCAAACTAACCTTATACAGTCTGACAGTAGTATTATGTAGAGACAAGATCAATATGGGTAAGTCTTGGTAAGGGATAAGCGTAGAATAGAAAAGAATAGAATAATTTATTTGCAAGAATATGTATGTACAAAGGTGTCCTTATAAATAGTAACAATATTCAGCCATATTTGGCATGCACATTGTGGTAACATCAACAGCACAAAAATTAAAATTATTGACATGTCCAGATACTCCTTAACAGAGTAGAAAGTATTGTATTGTAGCTGCATATTGAAGCCTGTTTACAGATTGATTACTTAGTGTTTATTGCAAGTTCATACACCTATTACTTGCAAGTTTTGGGTCACTTTATGAAATAAGGATAATGTTTGTTTACTTTTCTTTACCGTCCGGTTGACCGCCACCCGCTAGTTTTCAAGGGTACGGAATTACGGATTTTGATTCAGCACCGATAGTAGCGGATTAAGTACATAACGCGTCAAAAAAACCTACCACCAGTTTTCCATATAGAAATATATCTCTATCCTTGTTCAAAAGGGCCTCTCTAATTATCTTTTTAATCTCAGTTTGTAAAACTGTTTAATAACATAATATTTATCAGTACGGTTTTTACTAACTATTATTTTTAGTCGCTTTTGGCGACATGTTTCGGATTGTTTGCGGGCACCGGGCAGTGCACGACGTACAACCGCCGCAAACACTCGTGCCTTAGGATGGATTCCCAAAGAATCCGAAACATGTCGCCAAAAGCGACTAAAAATAATAGAGAGTAAAAACCGTACTGATAAATATTCTGTTTAATAACGTTTATATTTTTATATGCATTTATTAATAATATTTATAATTTATTTTTGACGCGCGTACAGCTACTATTGGTGCTGACTATATCGTCGGAGATAAGTGGGTTTACATATTTAAGACTGGAGCTCTATCGCCTTGTCATGTTTATTTACCAAACATACAACACAGTTTGTATGTAAAAAAAAGCTACTTATATGCCGAAACCTACCGAAACTCAAACTGAAACTTCGTTCAGACACTGGTTTTCGAGTAAGTATTGTACATACATTTTTTACTTATTTTTATACGATTACTGGAGATGATTAAATACCGACTGATCTATACGGAACTTACCTTGGTACAGGACAATGTAAGCAAGTGACAGGAATACGTAAATAGCTGTGATGTGACAAAAATGACTAAGTATGTTATAGCTCCTGTACACCACATGGCCCATTGTAGGCCTCCAAGAGACGCATTTATGCGTTAGAGGGAGCAAGTGATATTGCTATCTTATTCCACCGCATTGCGTCCCTTAGACTGGCCTACTCTGGGCCATGGTGTACAGGAGACATTAGCGGGGCGTGCGGTTGTTTACAACGGACGATACGACACGACAAGAAGCCTACGCGGTTATGCGGATCCGATCCGGTGTGTGAGCGACTGAGCGTAGTGCTGCCAACATCAAAATCCTTATAGTGTTGGTAGGGCCCCCGAGTCTAAATTGGAACAATTCGACTCGTTTTTACGCGGCTTTGCCAGATATTATGCCAAATTTAACCCTATCACGGAACAAAGTTCAAAACCATGCGAGAAATATTTTCCCTCCTTTATAAATGCTTAAGTCTAGTCAAGTGTGCCTTAATTGTGCCTTTTAAGCGCATTTTAAAAAAGACTTGAGCTTTCAAACAGAGTTTTTCAAATTTTTAGTCTTCTTCCTTGTCGTATCCTCATGGCAGAGGGACGTGACGAATGTGTACACTTCACCAGTGCTCTTGACCAAATTTTAGGTACGGAAACCTAACCTAACCCTAAAGAAAATCGAATCTAAAATTATAAATTAATGATTAATTCTTAAAACAAAATATAATTTTGTCAGTTATCGTTAGTTAGCTTAACTCAAATCTGTAATAAAAGTTATCAAAATGCATATTATATTTTATGATGCAACATTTAATTCGTGTCGCCATTAGTGAAGCATACCAACATAGAGTAACTTATACTAGAGCGGTACTGTCATAGTAAATTTTGTAACCCCAGTAAATTTACTGCCATCTGTCGACACACTTTAAAATTAAAAATAAATATTTATAAAAATACGATAAAATGTATTTAAATATGGATAAATGATTTTTTTTATTTGCATTAATTATTTTTATGATTTTGACCCATGTTCTTACACTGATATGCGTTAAAATTATAAATAACAAACGAAGCCGTCAACGCCCTCTATACGAGTGTAGGCCAAACTAGTGGCGCCCTCTGATCGAGAATCAAATTTTCGTGATTTTCGAGGCACGTTTTTTCCTTAGACTGTATCCATCTATTACGGAGTTATATCTATCTTTGATACCAATGTAGATTTATTTCTTGATTGTATAAATTTTTCTCATATATTATATATTACACATAGCGACAGTACAGGATTGTAAAAACGAATAGATATTTCGAAAACATAATCAAAAGTATAGTAAAACCTGTTTAAGAGGGGGTTAAGGTCAACGCGGGGAAGACACCACATTGTCGCTTATCGATAAGGTTGATTTTTAATTGAAGCTATATGGAAGACCGATATAGGGATCATTCTACTTTTTACTGCTTTTTTGTCCCCAGAAGAAATTATTTGATTTTTATATTTGTAAATCATGTAATTTGTATATCAATATAAAACACATACCGCATACCGCAACATAAACAGATACCGTGTGCTGACGGTAACAACTTCTTACCAAACTGCCTGTATCAAAATGTAGATACATAATCGATTTGTCCGTTTGAACGTTGTAACAATAATGTAAACGATACCAGTATGCAATTCGGATACCGAGAAATTATACCTAATGCGAGGAAGTAGGTCGAACGTAAGTGCAATACTTCACTTACGATCTAGTTCTAGATATTTTACTGTGAGCACAGAATAGATTATAGTACTAGGTACAGAAGGATCACTCTCTAACAAAACGCGTCTATTACGACGGATATGACCGCTAGGTGGCGCAAGCGCAAGCAGGCGTCCGTTCCGTAGCGGTGCGCGGCAACTACTATGGCTAGACACCAAAGTTGGTGTGGGCCGCATGTACTTGTAGCGACGCGACTAAATCGCGGAGTGAGCCACGCCTGCTGTATCTATTTATTTATTACTGACTTACGAATAAAGGGTAACGTCTATAAAAAAAATATCTATTAAATGTTAAGAGGATAATTAACGACCGCTTCTTCATACAAAACGTAGTCCCCATTTTCCTCTCTGGATATTGACACTATGGAAAATATTTTAATAATCAATTTGTGTAAAATATTTTCTGTAATCATTACAATCAATGAAAATTACCCAAAATATTACAGAAAATATTACGGCCCGTATGGAAAATAGTTCACGTGACGTCTTCCATCATTTCTTTTGGCAGCCCTTAATTATTAAATTGGAATGCCGTGCGAGTGTAAGTGACCATTACGCTGAATGACAGGTCAAAGCTTGGCTTCAGTGACCGAAAAGCCTATTTATAACCTAATCGATGCTACGAGATCGATTGCGTGTTTGTACGAGTTACCATTTGTTTTATAGCCCGGCCACACTCGATTTTTATTTAATCGAATGGCATAAAAAGTCACAAATAAATCGAAAATATAACAGGTATGTCACAGGTTTATATCCAAGGTTCTCAGCCATTGGGCTGCGTCAGGGGTAAGTGAGAACAGGTCATCGGGGCTTCCGGGGTAGGCTCTGAGGGGGCACTCCTGGACTATGTGTTGGACAGTCTGCGACTCGGCGCCACAGTCGCATCTGGGCGAGTCGATCCATCCACAAAGATGTTTAAAATGTGCGGTACGGCCGAACCCTGTCCGCATTCTATTCAGCTTGCACCATTCATGTCGCGGGAGACTGAACCCCTTCACTTTCACACCGGGTGAGATAAGGCTACTAACAGATAGGTCTGTCTTTGACTGCCAGTCAGAAGACCACTTTTCTTTAAGGCTGAGTCTGGATTCTGTTAGAGTCTTAGCCAGCTTACAAGGTGGGTGACGTGATTTGAGTCGATGATAATAGGGGTTAAGGAACTCTTGACGCCCGGGGAGGACCACTGTAGTTATAAGTTTTTGGGTTTCCCTTAAAAGGGCCTCTTCCCGTCTCAGTCTGGCAGGAGCAATGTTACATAGGACCGGGAGCCAGTAAGTTGGAGTGGAAAGAATGGTGCCAGAAATGCATCTCATCGACTTGTTGAGTTCCACGTCGACTCGGTCCGTGTGCGCACTTTCCAGCCACACCGGTGAGCAGTAATCGGCAGTAGAGTAAACGAGGGCCAGGGCTGAGGTGCGCAGGCAGTCTGCATTCGCTCCCCACGAAGTACTAGCAAGTTTATTGAGGATGTTGTTCCTGGTTTGCAGTTTTCTACCCAATTTTGTAAGATGTTCTTTAAATGTGAGTGAACGATCTAAAGTGACTCCCAAGTACTTAGGGGCAAAGTTGTGCGTCAGTCTTTTTCCCTGCCAGTGTACATTTAACTCGTAGTTTGCCAGCTTGTTGTGGAGATGAAAGCAGGTGACTTCAGTTTTTGCGGGGCTAGGAGTGAGTCGCCATATTCGCAAAAAGGAGGCCATCCTCTCCAGGTCTTCAGACAAAACTAACTCGAGGGAAGCAAAGTCTTTGGCTTGAGTGGACAGCGCTATGTCGTCCGCATAGATGAACTTTCTGACGTTGGTGATGGGAAGATCATGGATATATAAGTTAAAGAGTGTAGGAGCTAGAACCGAGCCTTGGGGGAGACCGTTATTTAACTTTCGTTGCCGGCTTGATTTGTTGCCAAGGAAGACGGTAAAGAGCCTCTGCGCTAACATGTTCGAGATGAGTTTCATGATCTTGATGTTTGGGACTACGGAGAGGAGTTTAAATAGTAACCCATCCCGCCAGACAGTATCATAGGCGGCCGTGAGGTCGATGAAAACAACGCCCGTTTTAAACCCCTTCTGGAAACCTGCCTCAATATGGGACGTGAGCGCTAGCACCTGGTCAGCGCAGTTTCTACCAGTCCTGAAACCAGCCTGCTCGGGTGGTAGTACCTTTTCTATTAGAGGCCCGATGCGCTTTAGCAACAGCTTTTCTAGGAGCTTGTAGCAACTGCTCAGGAGTGCTATAGGTCGGTAGCTCGAGGCGTCACTCGGCGATTTTCCCGGTTTGAGGAGTGCTATGATTTTGGTCTCTTTAAACGCTTTAGACACTCGATTAGTGGCATGGGAAGTAGCGAGGGAAGTAGGCAGAGACGTAGTGTGGTCGCGCTACTCGCCATCGGCCGCTATACTGCCCTGCATACTTCCCACTGCCCTCATTACTTTCCATACCACTCGTCGAGAATGTGGCCGGGATATTAGATACATTGCTCTGACAACGGTAAATTATTGTAACTTGTAGCTAGGGTTGCCACCTTTTTTCTATACACATATAGTATTTTTGTCAAAATATTGAAAAAATATAGTATTTACTGGGAAATTTGAAAACAAATAGGACGCCGATTTGAGGCAAATTAAAAATCCAAGTCGCATACGATGCGATATCGGTGAAATTTGTATACCCCATTCTTGAGTGATGAAAATATAGTATTTTTCGTACTATATTGTTTTGGTATAATATATACAAAGTACAAGTGACTAATATATATCACGATACTATATATTATAGTATGGGTGGCAACCCTACTTGTAGCGGTGTTTGGGTTAATTTTATCTTAAGCAGAGACCTCTGCTAACCATACCACAATGATTTGAAATACTTAACGGAAAAATGGAGAAACCCACTGCCTCGGCCGAGACTCGAACTCGCGACAACGTGTTTTTTCATCATGCATGTGTATAGTATTGGCAGATCAGTGCGCTGTGGTTCGCGTACGCCGAGGATATGAAAGGAAGGTTACTTACATGTGTCTTCAATAAAATGCCGAAATCCAGCCAATGTTGTTTTATTATTGAATAAATAATAAACTTACAACATTGTGAGTCCAAGTTTGATAAAAGACTTAAAAGATTCCTTAAGATTAGTATTTAAAGTATATATCATAATTACGGAGCCATGTTCGCGTTGTAGAGATGTTTGACAGGAAAGTGCCATAGATAGAGGTAACGCACATAGATGCAGCAAACTTCAATTAGCTGTCATAGATTAAGTATATTAATAGAAGATCCAATGTGGGGTGTATACATGATATTCAATACTCCTCCTTACGCCTCACATTGGATTATATCAATCCTGAGATTGCAAACTGCAAATATGGCTCTACATAAACATACAAAACATGGGCAAGCAAGTATGGTAGAGCTTAAAATTAACATGATGCACAATGTCTCATAATAGCATGCTAGACATAAGTAGAACAAGAGATGATGCATAACTTAACATAACATTAAAAACATATTTTATCACAAGCTTAACACGGTTTAAGATTCAATGCCTTCACAAAGTTGTTATGTTTCTGACTACATAATGGCTTAGTTAGTACGTCTGCCACCATACGGTCAGTTTGCAAATATTTTACACTTAGGTATTTCCTTTGAACTAAATCTTTGACAAAATGGTATCTTAGGTCTATGTGTTTAGTTCTCTTATGGGAGTGATCTTTTATAAGAAGCAACTTTTGTGCACTTTGACTGTCGTTAAATACAATTACATTACAAGTTTTGTTTATAATTTCACAAATGAAATTTTTAACAAAGCAAATATCTTTGCAAACGTCAGCAATAGCGATATACTCTGATTCACAACTTGATAGAGCTATACAACGTTGCTTTCGGGCCTCCCAATTGATGACATTTTCGCCTAATTTTATGACAAACCCAGTGTAAGATCTACGGTCCGATATATCGTTTGCCCAGTCTGCGTCTGTGTAAGCATTAATATCAAAACTATTGCTTTTGGTAAAGTACAGTCCATAATTAACTGTACCAGCTAAATAACGCAGAACACGTTTTGCGGCGCGCCAGTGATTTTCATTAAAACAATTACTAAACATACCTAACTGGCTGCATGCAAATGATATATCAGGTCTTGTACAAACACTTAAATACATCAAACTGCCCAATAATTGCCTATATTTATATGCATCATCATTTAAACATGCTTTATCTGGCTTTTCAAATTTATTATTTACAGGCAGTGGTGTGGATACAGCCTTACAATTTATCATATTGTACTTAACTAATAAACGTCTTATGTATGCTGACTGATCTAATGTAGTTACGCCATTTTGCCTGTGAACATTCATTCCCAAACAATTCTGTAGTTTACCTAAATGGCGAACTTCGAAATTGTCTTGCAAGAGTTTTAAAACATTTTTAATACAATTGCTATGAAAGATGTAAAAATCATCAACATACAGAGCTATTATTACATATTCAGTCTCAGTTTTCTTAATGTAGATGCATGGCTCACATTTACTTTGAACATATCCATTGTGTGATAAAACTGAGTGTATTTTAGTATTCCACACTCTGCTAGCCTGCTTTAGCCCGTAAATACTCTTATTTAATAAACAAACTTTGTCATTTTGTTTAAAACCTGATGGTTGCTCCATGAAAATTTGTTCATTAAGTTCTCCGTTTAAAAATGCAGTAGTAACGTCTATATGATCAATTTCTAGTTCTAATTCAGTTGCAAGAGAAAATAAGATTCTCAAAGTGCTGTGCCTTACAACAGGTGAAAAAGTGTCAGTGTAGTCTATCCCCTCTTTCTGACTAAAGCCACGAGCAACCAGTCTTGCTTTAAATTTAGAATCTTTACCTGAATCATCTAGTTTCTTTTTAAATACCCATTTACATTTTACGATATTTTCATTTTTGGGCCGATCGACTAGCGTCCAAACATTATTCTTGATCATAGAGTTATACTCACATTGCATCGCCTCGAACCAACTATCCTTTTCTGGCGAGTTCACAGCTTCTTCATATGACGAGGGTTCATCTAATGAACCATCAGCCATCGTTGATAACATGGATAAATCGTAGTCGTCAAATCTGCCAGGAACAGTACCTCTCGTACTACGTACGGGGCGTGAGCTAAATGTGTCGGTAACAGCCGACGACATCGACTCCTTACCAGGTGAAGCAGACTCCGGCACAGAAGACACAGCGCCCAGCGGGTCACAAGCTCCATTACCTTTGTCATTACTATCAAGTGATGACGCAGGAAGCGAAGACTCAGAGCCCACCGGCACATAGTCTTCATCACGCGCGTCATCATCACCTTCATCGCCAGTACAATATCTTTCAGACAGCGGCGACCACGCAGGTGGCGTCGGTGACTCCGCATCTGAAATGTGACGAGGGCTAATTGAGCAAGATTTGTCAGATTTATCACGTTCATTATTGAAATTGGCTTCATTATTTAAATTCAATTCATTATTTAAAATTAATTCATCATTTAAAATACATTGACTAGATTCATTTGAATTTAAATTATTAACATTATTAAAATTGCCAATATCCATGTCAACATTATAAAAATAAAATTCATCTCCACAACTTGGCTTGCAACTGTCATATTTTCCAGGAAATTTATTTTCTAAAAAGTTTACTGTCCTTGCAAGAATTACGTTACGAGGATTGGCAGGATCACTCAAACGATAACCTTTGCAGTTTTCACCATAACCCACTAATATGTAAGCTTTCGCTTTCGGATCAAGCTTACGACGTTTTTGACTAGGAATCAAAGAATAAGCAAGGCATCCAAAGACGCGTAAATGGCTAACATCTACATCAGACTCAGACCATAAGCGTTCAGGAATGTCACCCGACAAAGCTCTAGTAGGAGACCTATTTTTTAAATAAATCGCGCACATTACGCTCTCTCCCCAGTAGCGATTACAAAGGCCGGATTCATGTAACATTGCTCTTGCTTTGTCAAAAATCGTTTTACCTGCATGTTCCGCAACACCATTCTGTTGGGGCGAATAAGGTACAGTGGTCTGGTGAATAATACCGTGCTGCTGAAGATAACTACTGAGTCTATGATTAACATACTCTGTACCATTATCTGTGCGAAGCACTTTAATTGGCAAATCCTTCTGTTTCTCAACTAGGCTTTTGAAATTAATAAAATGGGAACTCACCTCAGATTTATTTTTCATCAGGTAGCCCCATGTTTTTCGGGTATAGTCGTCAGTGAAGGTCAGCAAGTAGCGTGCGTTGCCCCATGAGCGTACTTGCATCGGGCCAATGACGTCGGAGTGTATAAGCTGGTTTGGGACAGTAGCACGACTAGTGCTGACTGGAAAAGGTGCCTTAGGCATTTTTCCAGACAAGCACGACACGCAGCTACCACTCATGTCTTTTTCCTGAAAACGAAAATTCATGCAGTGTTTCCCATCACCCAGCGTACGCATACCTTCTTCCGACAAATGTCCAAAACGGGAATGCCATCTGCCCATAGACACATCTGACGCAGCATGAGCCTTCTCTGTCCCTTGCCTGTGCATGGGCTTGAGAGACTCCTCCTCGAAGACAGGCCGCCCTTGCACCTTCACTTTATACAACCCTTTCTCTTTCCTAGCAGTCAAAACTTGGTTGCCTGTGATTTTACAATCTTTATATATTCGACAGTTATCCTTAGTAAAAATGACAGTATATCCCCTATCGGCAATACGTCCCACTGACAATAAATTATTGGTAAGGTCTGGCACATGGAGAACATTATTTAGGCTTATGTTAGAACATATAGGAACCCTACCGGTATCATTACTACACAGTTTATGACCATTAGCAATAAAAACAACAGAATTTTTACCTTGGGTTTCACTAAAAAGGTCCTTATTAGAACACATATGGGATGTCGAGCCTGAATCCACTATAAAATCTTGAGCATCTTCACTGCAGGCCGCATTCGCTGATGCATACATGGAGTGAGTATGCGGATCCTTCTGCTCCTCCCTTTTCTTTTTGAAACACCGTTTTACTGTATGTCCATTCCTCTTACAAAAGCTGCAGTATAAGGGACTCTTCTTCTTAACATGTAAAGCTGTAGCGTTCTCCTCTTCATTGCGCCTATGCTCCTCCTGAAGCAGGCGCGTCCGGACCACTTCACTACTTAATTTGCTTGTCAAGCAGGCAGTCTCCAGACCAGAAACAAGATTGTCAAATTCCTGGGGCAGGCCGGAAAGCAATATCTCAGCTACTTCATCGTCCTCGATAGTTTTGTCGATGTCTGCCAGTTGCTGCACCAACCGCATAACCGCCTCGATATAATCCGACATCCCACTATATTGCTTGTATTCAATCTTGTGTAATTGCCGGAGAAGTAGCACTTTCCTGTAAAGACCCTTCGGCTCGAATGTATCTGCTAGCTTCTTCCAAGCGTCTTTTGCGGTCTTCGCTTCACGCACATATTGGTATAAATTAGGCTTAATCGCTAGACAGATACGGGCCAAGGCACGGGCTTCATTGGTTGCATCGGTGTTGGTACCTTCGACACAAGTCCACAATCCGTCAAGGGTCAGTACCATTTGCATGGCAAATTTCCAATTTACGTATGTATTGATGCCATCCAACTTCTCGATGGGGATTTCCGTATGCTTTGAAGACATCTTTTAAGTTATGGCTGGATTCGGATGAAGATGTAACAGATTGCACGAGGGGATAAGTGCAAATCTGTCTGATCCACATGTAACCTCAAAACGTATGTATCTTGCACCTTCTTGGTGTATATTTTTGCAGATACAATCTCACGGCGTTATATCTGGGGCAATAACCTATTGGCAGATCAGTGCGCTGTGGTTCGCGTACGCCGAGGATATGAAAGGAAGGTTACTTACATGTGTCTTCAATAAAATGCCGAAATCCAGCCAATGTTGTTTTATTATTGAATAAATAATAAACTTACAACATTGTGAGTCCAAGTTTGATAAAAGACTTAAAAGATTCCTTAAGATTAGTATTTAAAGTATATATCATAATTACGGAGCCATGTTCGCGTTGTAGAGATGTTTGACAGGAAAGTGCCATAGATAGAGGTAACGCACATAGATGCAGCAAACTTCAATTAGCTGTCATAGATTAAGTATATTAATAGAAGATCCAATGTGGGGTGTATACATGATATTCAATATATAGGCATTTATAAATTCATTGTATTCATAAAACCAATGTATATATCAAAAGTATAGATTGAAATAATTAATATTTTACATTAAAATTTTTTCGGGGGTTGTAAGTTTGAGATACCGTGTTTTTTTTAGCACAAAAAATAAAAAAAAGGATTTACTAAAAGCAGGGGGGGGACAGTCCCTTAGAGAGCCATTTATTCGAAAAAATAGCGTCATCTTTATTACTTAACTCGGAACTGGTTTTTTTATGTGGCATCCCCGCACCCATGTTGGCAACACTGTATCTGTTATTGACTTAAAAGTAAAACAATTTTGTTTCGTGCTCCTCTTTTTATATTTCAGCCATTTAAAATATTTTATTTCTATTAAATTTGGGAAATGGCCACTAATAATGGATGCTGATAACTTGATAAGCAATAATATGTCAATGTAATAAAGGTGTCAACATAGTGTCAACATTTTTTGCAAATTGAATGTGGGATAACACAATTGCTTATCAGCGTCCTTATGCTTGACTAAGTTTACAATGCCGCATTGTTGTGCATTTGGATGTTCGAAGAAAGGTAAATTATTTTGTCTAGAATTACTACTACTAGACATTTTCTGTTGTTGAAATGTTGATATACTGCGATTCGAGATGTTAAAATGGTCACGCAGATGTTACACCATTTGAATTTATTTAAAAAAATAACTTATTTCAGGTGCGGTGCTGCACGTTTTTCCAAATCCAAACAAACACCCTGATCGATTTAAAGTTTGGGTTCAGCTTATTGGGGGCAAGTTGGGCACCCCATCAGATTATGAATTTTATAAAAAAAGAGGATTTGCGATCTTCATTTTACCGAAGAACATAGGAATCGCTTTAAGCGATTAAATGCTATAGCAGTACCGACCCTATGTCTACTTGGTAAGTTTCTATTATGTATAACGTAAAAACACAATAATAACATTTTATAACCGCCACAGTATGCCTGACTGACTGTTTTCAAGCCTAAATCACTATACTGATTGTGCTAAAGTTGTACCAAAAAATAGCAGTTAAATTTAATAAATCTAATAATAATAAATAAATAATATAGGACATTATTAAGCGAGGTTTAGACTAGCAAGAACTTGCATCCAATTTACGTTACATTGCTGCCTACTAAGGTAAACTTCATTCAAAATGTTTATCAGATACCGCAATGTATTGAAAATTGCATGCAAGTTCTTGCTAGTCTAAACCTCACTTTACACAAATAATCCAAGTCCCGCAGTAAGCTCTATAAGGCTTGCGTTGTGGGCACTAGACGACGATATATATAACATATAAACTTTTATATAAATACTTAAATACATATAAAACACCCATGACTCAGCAACAAATGTCCGAGCTCATCACACGAAAGAATGCCGTTACCTACCGGTTTAGAACCCGGGACGGGACCATCGGCTTCATAGGCAGGGTCACTACCTACTAGGCCAGACAGGTCGTCAAAAGTGAATGCGAATGACATTCAAATTTGGAACTGAACTTATGCAACAATTTTGCATATTATATGCCTTGTGTAAAGTCAGCAATGCCATTGCAGGGGGGGGTCACTTTTTTCTGCAGATGACTACCAGCGCGAGCTACGCGCTACGAGCATAGCCGACAACATGAGAATCCACCACAACATCCACCTTTCAAGATGTTGCTCCTGTAACTGACATTCAGCCCACCTTTCATTCTGCTGCTTCCGCGCCAGGTAATTCACGATCCTTCCGCCATAGGTATCCTTTTTTTAGGGTTTCGTACCCAAAGGGTATTACTAAGACTCCGCTGTCCGTCTGTCCGTCCGTCTGTCCGTCTGTCTGTCTGTCACCAGGCTGTATCTCATGAACCGTGATAGCTAGACAGTTGAAATTTTCACAGATGATGTATTTCTGTTACCGCTATAACAACAAATACTAAAAACAGAATAATATAAATATTTAAATGGGGCTCCCATACAACAAACGTGATTTTTTTGCTGTTTTTTTCCGTAATGGTATGGAACCCTTCGTGCGCGAGTCCGACTCGCACTTGGCCGGTTTTATTTACGTCAACTTAGAAGTTTGATTTTGTCCCAGCTTCAAGGGACTGTAGACCTGAGTTATACTTAGGTATATAGTTTTGATTTCTACTCTATACCTCCACGACTTCTCGAGATAAAAGATCTTTAGCGACGTGACAGCGGACGTACAGAGTCGCACCCTAAAAGGCACAATATTTATCAAATTAGCCCCAAAATATGTGGGTAGTGACTGTTTATGTCATTGCGATTATCTATATAAATAAGTTTTTGCGAAAAAAATAGTTTGGTATGTACAACTTTTTATTGCTGACTGTAGGTAGGTACTTTTCTTTCCACGTGCCGTGCAAATATACTCTTCGAGACAATGCTAACAATCCGAAACACAATTAGTTTGCGTTGGTTTATCACAGAGTTCTCAAGACCAAGTCCTGTCTCCGTCATCAGATCAGCTCCACGTCATCATAATATTGGATTGTCATCCGATTTACATGTGTATGCAAAATTTCAGCTTAATCGGAAGTCGAGTAAAGTTCAAAGTGTTTTTATTTAATAGTAGTAGTGTTTTTATGTAATAGTAGTGGGTCAAATTTGCTTTAACATCCAAGATTTGACCCAGGTTAACTAACATTCAGTTCATACCTACCTCCTAACAGTCAAGTTAAATAAAAGCTTGTAAAAAGTGCAAAACGAATGTATCTAATTATCAAAGCTCAAAAATGTCATGAGAATCGATTGAGAAATGACAAACGGCGTACATACGAAAGCATATTTACCTACCTAAGCTGAAAAGGAGATGTTTCGCTTGCTTTCGCTCACTCAGTCATCACTTCACCAGTGTCTGGGCTTATTATTATAATTATTAATTATAGCAATATAGGTATACTGTTAACGGTACTTTGGAATCGTAATTTCGGTTAGCTCGGGATTTGGTACCTGCGTCCCAAACCTACCTACGTACCTATTTTTCCACCCGATAAATATACTTTTTTTTTTTTAATACGTCGGTGGCAAACAAGCATGCGGCCCGCCTGATTGTAAGCAGTCACCGTAGCCTATGGATGCCTGCAACTCCAGAGGTGTTACTGTTATAGTTATACGTGCACGTTGTCGACCCTAAAACTACGCACCCTCGTTGAACTCTAAATAAATGATATAAATATATTTAACATAAATTTTGTATGTAAACATATGTTTAATACGCTTTTTCAGGCACATCATGCGCCCAACATAAGTACTTCTCTTGGGATTCACAATCAACCTACCTTTCATTTCGCTACTTCTGCCCCAGGGTGGCCCCAGGTAAATAACAATCCTTGCACTCACATACTAACTGTGCGTCACGTAATTACGTACATGTGTGTGTGTGTGTGTGTTTTTTTTTATTTAATCGACAGATGTCCAACACCTAGCACTACCTAGCTCGCGCTATACGCTCAAATTTGATATAATAATACATAATGTATTAATACGAAATGATACAAATAGGTAATGCATGGCTTGGCCCAACTTATTTTTAGGACTTTACTAAAACTCCTCTGTCCGTCTGTTCGTCTGTCTGTCACCAGGCTATATCTCATGAACCGTGAGTGCTTAGACATTAGAAATTTTCACAAATGATATATTTCTGTTGCCGCTTTATCATCAAATACTAAAAACAGAATAAAATAAATATTTAAGTGGGGCTCCTATTCAACAAACGCGATTTTTTTGCCGTTTTTTTGCGTAATGGTACGGAACCCTTCGTGCGCGAGCCCGACTTGCACTTGGCCAGTTTTTTTATGTATGTTCGCCGATAACTCCGACACCCGTGATCCGATTTGACTGATTTGAGTAATTATTTTTTAGTTTGAAAGGAGGTCCTCAATTTTTAGGATTACGTACCCAAAGGGTAAAAACGGGACCCTATTACTAAGACTCTGTCTGCTGTCTATCTGTCTGTCTGTCTGTCTATCTGTCTGTCTGTCTGTCCGTCTGTCACAAGGCTGTATCTCACGAACCGTGATAGCTAGACAGTTGAAATTTTCACAGATGATGTATTTCTGTTGCCGCTATAATAACAAATACTCCGCCGTGATTCGCGCATGAGTGTGGAGGGCCCACTCGAAACAGAATAAAATAAATATTTAAGTGGGGCTCCCATACAACAAACGTGATTTTTTTGCGTAATGGTACGGAACTCTTCGTGCGCGAGCCCGACTAGCACTTGGCCGATTTTTAAAGGTACATTACATGTATAGTGAGTTGGGTGTTTTCTTAAGCAACTCGAACATTTTCTCTCGAAAACCATCAATTTGATGAAGTGAATCTGATGATGATGATTTTTTGATAATAATGTTATCTATACATATAATAAAGCGGAAGAGGGTCGAAAGTCTGTACATGGAAGTTATTTGAAAAAAAAATTGGCTGGAGATACTTAGAATCGATAACAGAACACATTCCAACAGTTTTAAGAATTTTTGTCTGTTTATCTGTTTGTCTGTTTATCTGTTTATCTGTTTGTCTGTTTATCTGTTTGTCTGTTTATTTGACCGCGCAACTAATGAAAACGGCTGAACGGATTTTGATGCAAACTTTACTAATCTGTCGAAAAAATCCACGGCCAGGTTATAGGCTATAAAGATTTGACAAATTTTACCCCTAAGGGGGTTAAAAAGGGGATGATAGTTTGTATGGGGTTCAAGATTTATTTTAAGCTAGCAATTTAAAACTTCGTAAGAAGATATATTATTGAAATACAAGAAAACTAATTTCAGCGTTTTTGAAAATTCATCTCCTAAGGAGGTGAAATAGAGGTTGAAAGTTTGTATGGAGATCAATTTTTTTTTTGAGTGCGTTACTTGAAACTTTGTATAATGGGCATATTATTATAATACAGGAAAAGTGATTTTAGCGTTTTCAAGAATTCGTCCCCTAACAGGGTTAAAAGGGGGTTGAAAGTTTGAATCCATTACAAATGCTTTGAAACTTCTTAGAAAGGTATGATAGACGATTACAAAAAAACTAATTTTGACGTTTTCGAAAATTTAACCCCTCAGGGGGTTGAAAAGGGGATGAAAGTTTGTCTTAGGGTGCAAATTTTATTTTAAGCTAGGAACTTAAAACTTTGCAAAACGTTATTATATTAAAAAGCAAGAAAATTATTTCAGCGTTTGTAAAAATTCATCCCCTATGGTGGTGAAAAAGGGGTTAAAAAGTTTATTATGATAACTATATCATTTTAGCTACTAGGCCAAGTTAGGTATCGTTTTTGTATAAATCGGGTATGCCGAATTCATTTATGATATCAAAATGACACTCCCGAAAATGACACACCATTCCCGAGTGAAAACACAAAAAATATGAATAAACTTTTTTTAATTTCTCTTTACGCTTAAACCGCTAAACCGATTTAGATAAAATTTGGTATAGAGATAGTTTGAGTCCCGTGGAAGAACATAGGGTAGTTTTTAACCAAAAAAATGGAGACTACGTTTGCATGGAGAAGCGGCCGTGCCCTTTCCTCTTAATAATGGTCACGAAGGTGGGTACTTAAAAAAAAACATTTTTCAGTAAATGTCAAACGATTTGGGACTTAAACGCGTTACCATGCCTTCCCGAAAAAAATCGAATCTTTCGCGAAAGTCTCGCAATGCATTGCGGCCACAAGGGGCACGGTCTCAGGATTCTGAGAAAAACCACGGTGAGAGACTCAGTGGCGCTCTAGCTAGGCAGGTCGCTTCGCTTTCGGCTGAAACGGCAAGCCAGCGCGAGTTCGATTGTGATCCCAAATACATCGTACGTAATACATATGTAGGCGCAGATCCTGACGGAGTGTGGCGCCGGAGAAGCCGTGTTCATCCCGCGTATCCCCCTCATTCCGAGCAACTTCCCGTTCCGCTTCAAGCGCCTACAGGTCCCCGTGAGCGTCTGCTTCGCTATGACCATCAACAAGTCGTAGGGGCAGATGCATTTCCCACTCCGAAAACAAAAAAAAGGGGCAGACGCTGCCCGCCGCCGGCGTCATGCTTAGACTGATGTTACTGGAGGACCGATTTGGATGACATGATTTTGATGGGAACACCCAAATATTCCGAAATACGTTTTTCCGATTTTTATAACCACGACTTTCATAATCCCGATTATTTATAAGTCCGAAATATCAAAATTACGATTTTTAAAAACACGATGGAATAAAATCACGAATGTGCTATTTCCGAAAACTTAAAATCCGATTGTCACTTGACAGAAAGCTTAAAGTTCCGATTTTACACTTTTCCGAAAAAAAAATTTTTCCGAATTCCTAAATTCCGAATTGTCCGATCGGAAATAAAACAATTCGGTATTCAGAAATTCGGTTTTTTACAAGATCGGAAAAATGAAATCCGTGATATTCAAATGAAGACTCACGTTTTAGTAATTATTACGGGTACCTGTCGTGCCGCATCATGTTAAATTCGGCATAGAATATTTTTGGCATAAAAATTCGGCATAAATAAATTAGACAGAACTGCGAACCTGCAAACCCCGAATTCGGAATTATGTAGTGTACCCGATTTGCATAGGTACAGTCAAGGACGTAAAAATACAAAAATGGTACTGTATCGTTCGATATACACCTACTACTCTTTGCCGTTTAAATCACGTCAAAAATTTGAATAAGGGCAAAAAAAATATTCATTTTGGAGTGTAATTTTATTTAGTGGTAGCAAAGAGGATATAATATTATAGAGCGGTACTGTCATAGTAAATTTTGTAACCACAGTAAATTCACTGCCATCTATCGACACACTTTAAAACTAAAAATGAAGATTTATTAAAATACGATAAAATGTGTTTAAATATGGATAAACGATCTTTTTTATTTGCATTAATTATTTTTATTATTTTGACCCATGTTCTTTCACTGATATGCGTTAAAATTGTTAAATAATAACAAACGAAACCGTCAACGCCCTCTATACGAGAGTAGGCAAAAGGTAGTAGCGACATCTGATCGAGAATCAAATTTTCGTGATTTTCGAGGCACGTTTTTTCCTTAGACTGTATCCATCTATTACGGAGTTATATCTATCTTTGGTGGTAGGTACCTAATTGTAAAATATTTTATCTGGACTACAGTCCTCTAGCGCATCCATCTGTCAACTTTACTTTAAGTTCTGTCTCCAGGGGACAGGGAGATAAATTAGGGGTGAATTAGCCGCTTACTGACACAGACCGAATTCCACGCAGGCGAAGCCGCGGGCACAGCTAGTTTTATAATATGCAGTATGTTCAGAGATTACTCCGACACCTTCCTGTGCACTGTGGTTCGATTTGAACAATTATTTTTTTTAATTTGAAAGACGTTACCTCCATAGTGGTCGCATAATATATTTTTTGGATCTGATGATAGTAATGTTGGAATACATATATGTTATCCATGAGGAATTGAGGGAACTCCTTGATTTTTAGGGTTCCGTACCAAAAGGGTAAAAACGGGACCCTATTACTAAGACTCCGCTGTCCGTCTGTCTGTCACCAGGCTGTATCTCATCAACCGTGATAGCTAGACAGTTGAAATTTTCACAGATGATAGATGATGTTCGCTATAACAACCAATACTAAAAAGTACGGAACCCTCGGTGGGCGAGTCCGACTTGCACTTGTCCAGTTTTTTTAAGGCACGTATATGGTGATTTCGGTTTCTTATAAAGTAACTCAAGCATTTAATCCGGAAAACTACTAATGTTAGGGGGTGGACCTGGTGATGTAGACCACGGAATATATAGGTATAGTGGAACTTTTCTATTATTGGGTATATTATGATTGAGTGTATTATTATTTACAATGTAGGTAGTACTGGAAATGACTAAAGAGACTAAGAGGTGAGGGGTATGTGTGAGAAGTGAAGACTGAAGACGGTAGAGGGTGGTGTTTTGAGATTGGGGCTTGACGATTCATGATCCGAGAGGCTAGGCAGTTGAGAGGTGGCTTATAAACGTGAAAATATTTCTGTCTGACTCTTTATCATTTTCACGGCTAAACAACTGAACCGATTCAACTGATTTAGGTGAAATTCTGCATGAAGCTAAAAAGTTTAAGCCCTGCAGGTAGTCCTTGATTTGTTTTATATTTTTAATTTATCTGGTAGAGGGACGGCAATATAATTTAGTCTCAATCCTACGCTTGCGTGCTATGGACAGTTAAAAATAATATACGCAGGCAATACATAAACGCATTGGATTTATACTGACGTACTGTGTTAGTTACTAGGTACCTACAGAAAGCAGGTTCATTGCATGATTATGATTTATAATTGTTATATATTTGCTGTGACTTATTTTTCAAGAGTGTTTTTAATAAAAAGACACTTCAAAATCGCTTACCTTCTTTCTAAATTTTCTAATGTAAAAAATACGAAGTAGATACATATAGTTTAGAATTATGAATGACACCTCTAAGTCTACTGAAGAGTTTGACCCTTTATGTCATAAGTCGTAGCATAACGTTGGAGTTTTCTTTTTTATAAATATAAGCTTTATAATACTTTCAGGCACCAGGCACTGCCAGCGCCCAACATTTGCTCCTAGAATTGACTATCAGCACATCTTTCATTCTGCTGCTTCTATGCCAGGTATTTGATGGTTTCTATTATGTCAAGTGAAGTGATATAGGATTGAAGAGCATGAGTAGTAGTAGTCAACTACATACCGAGGAAGCTTTTATTTTGTAGTTTCGCCATGTCCGTCTACATGCCTGTCTGTATGTCTGTCCGTCCGTAGCTTTGTTACATGATCGAAAGGCATCCGATTCGCACATCGCTCCGGTATTTTAGCGATAAAACGCTATGCGCGTATTATAGCGACATTCCGCTTGCACGTCGGAATCGGACGCAGTGTGCCATGTGCCTTAGTACTAGAAAGCTGCAATTTGATATGGATATATAAAAAACAATGATGCCGACAAATGGTAGAATAAAGACTAGAAATAGTTATTTGTACCGTACCGTACCGTACCGTACCGTAGTATGAAGTTCATGGCCTTCACTAAATTAAAAAGCTACATTGTTTCACTCCCTGGAGTGAGGAAAGTCGCACTTTCGTCACTCCAGGGAGTGACGAAAGTAGGCTTGTTCGAGCTGCTGAGGTGAAAAAATATTTTACAGTACATATGGTGCTACTTTCTCGCACTAGTGCGTAAAGAGCACTTTTCGTCCATATGTCGAAAGTTTAAAGGGCCATATGTACTGTAAAACGTTGTACGATACACGTGCGAAAAGGTAATTCGCAACTCGTGTCGATTTAAAACACTCCCTGCGGTCGTGTTTTAATTTATCGCCACTCGTTTCGAATTTTCTCTTTTCCGCACTTGTATCGTAAATAACTATTTTAGCGTACCTCCCCCACACGTATTTTTTTCGCTTCAACCCTATGTTAACCTGTACAACATCCAACGTGTTATTGGACTTATTGGATAGGTCTTCTCTTGGACAGAATGGTAACTACGGAGCCCTACACTGAGCATGGCTCAACCTGCTCTTGACCGGTTTTTATTACAAGCTTTTATTTTTCTAGCAATATTTGTATGTACGTATATATTGTACGCATGTTCGGGTCAAATCTTACAAACCTAGACCAACTTCTCATTATTAGGTTGACCTAAAAGTTCACTTACTTATTATGTAAGTCGGGTGACAATACAGTACATATTATGGTTCCATCGAGCTTATCTGATGATGGACATAGGAAGTGGCCATAAGAACTCTGCGATAAAACAACACAACCTAATTGAGTCTCGGTGAGTTTCGTAAATCGCCAGTGTGATATAGGGCTCTTAGCGCTAAAAAGCTGTATTTTCTTTTCTGTATTTTGATTCTGGATCAAAAAGGGAATCAATTACCATTAATTTATTTTTTTATTAAAATACATGTGAGAAACATGAATACTAAATATTTTTCTAAGGTCTCGATAGTTATGAAATAGTGGTGAAATTGTTAGGTCTCCTATTTTCGGAAGTACTTACCTAAACAATGATTATGTAGATTTATTTGTATTGTTTTCTTCTAGTTACGCCCGCTACACAACAGTCTGAGGTGCCTACCATCATCAACAACATATGTACTGCAGATTCTTCTGTATTTGCAGAACATAATTATAGTGTGATGAGTCGTTCGAAAAGAAAGACATTAGATGAAGGTAAATATGTATTTATAACGTCACCAATTATTATAACAAGATATATAATAACATTTAGTTATATTTAGTTACATTTAGTTTTGACATTTAGTTATATTTTGTTTTACAAAAAGGTGTGGATTAGTATTCCTGGTGTGTGATTATAATGCCACCACCTCTGCATTATGCGCTGCTGCGCCAAATTCCTTTTCGGCATAACCTCTTTTACATAAAAACTCGAAGGTACTACTACTAGGACTACTGGCCAACGAGACAGGACAATATTGAATAGCAATTGTAGCCCGCTAAAGTTGATATACTTATATTATCGCTCCGGCCGCATACCGCAAGAATATTGAACAACCGCTCAAGAAGATTAAGTTTTGGAATGATAGACGAGGATACAGTTTTACAATGGGGCGTTTATATAGCCTACTAGCGATTTTCGTCTGTAGCCTTACTTAGGGAATGCTTAACCCTGTATGCTAGTTGCGTGTGAGCGTGTGCTCCCGTTAGTGGCATTGTTTCTGCCCGTATGTGTTCCACATCAGTAGTTGACGTCGGACTTTGACTATCATTTCTGACTTTTGTCTTTTGCAATGGATCTCATCCCATCCTAAAAACAAACCTGATCGATTGATACCATAAATAAAAATTTGTCATCTTAGCCTATTGTAGAAATAAAAATACAGTTGATGATAAAAAGGTGTATTAACAATAAATTTGGTGACATAAAAAACTTAAATTTATAGTGACAGACTAAAACCAAAATTTATTAAAAATTATACGTATAATATTATAATTTTGTTTTCTTTCAGGTTCGAACAAACGTGAGGTGCAGCTTAAGGTAAAACAACTTCAAATGGAAGATAACCGTTTGCCCAAAAGGGGACTTTCATACAAGCACTGCCGCGTTCCAGACAGTATGACATTGTGCAGCACATGACGAAACCAGCTCAGCTTTTAGTGAAAATGCAATAACAATCAACGAAGCACCCTAAAGGACGACGCTATTCACTAAAAGAAAAAAAATATGGCATTCTCGCTGTACAAATAGAGTCCGAAGTGCTAATACAGGCTGTTGTGTGAATATTTTTCACTTCCACCTGGCAAAGCGATGAAAAGATTATTAGGCGAAATTAAACTTACCACAGTGGCATAAACACAATTATATTCGAAGGAATTAAACACAACATAACCAATCAGATGGCAGTCGCTTTCGTAAAAACTAGTGCCTACGCCGATTCTTAGGATTACTTGTCAAGCGGATCCCAGGCTCCCATGAGTCGTGGCAAAATGCCGGGATAACGCACGGAAGATGATGAGGAAGGACCTTTCACATCTCCAAACTTCATGCATTAACCGTAAAGACTATGCGTCTCTATAATATGGTACAATTTTGACTTATTGGACACGTATTAGTTGTGTATTCCGTAGCATTCGTTTATAAGACTGTTAGCTTAGTCTCCTGACGCAAAACAATTACTTACATATTTCATATTCGCTAGGCTAGGTGCACGACGGGTGCTGCTGTCCTTATTTTGTGGGCTTCTCTACGGGAGTGAAATTATCAAACTGATGCTGCTAGAATTCATGTGGGACATTCCATAATATTATGTGTGTTCTCCCTCCACCGACTGCACTTTGCTAATAATTTCATTTTAACATGTGCCTAAGCCTTTCTCACTTCAAGGACCGCACGGAAGACCAGCGCTGGCTTTATATCTAGCATTACGCTGAGTTGGGTCCATTTCGTGATGCACACTTAACATATCAGAACCAAAACGTATTGTTACTAAAATTATAGGCAATAAGTTGTATCTACTGATATACATACATACAGACATACATACATACATATAATCACGCCTATTTCCCGGAGGGGTAGGCAGAGACCACGGATTTCCACTTGCTACGATCCTGACATACCTCTTTCGCTTCCTTCAATTTCATAACATTCCTCATACACCTCACAATGTGTTTACATTTTGTTAGATAGATAATTCACTATTTATTACCGTTATGTTAAAATGTCATTTTGGTCGGATGTTCATATCCAAAGTTATATGGAATTCGTGTCTTTTATTTTCATCAAAATAAATATTGTTTTTTTGACATTAGGGACCTTTAATATCTCCAAATTGAATGTATTATTGACGAATCGAATTTAATTTCCTTGCTTCATTTTTATATTGTACCGACTGTATTGTAACGTTTAGTATAAATACAATTTGGCAGATATTTATTTTGATAAAAAAAACTAATATGTTTAATATAAATTTATGTCCATCTGTACATTTTTAATGTCTGCTTTGGCTTAGGTTATTTGATTTTCTTATAAATTGTTTCATACTAAAATGCATGGACTTTCAGCAAAAAAGAGAAAATCTGTTATAGACAAATGGTGTACTTGTAATAAATTATTTACCTACTGAAAGCTTGCTAAGCTTGAAAATGTACATAAAAATATCTTTATTTAATCGTTTTTATTTATTTATTAAATAATATCATTATCTCTAAGAGCCACGACGCTAATTGCCATGGTGTGATAGTAAGCTCCCAACGCTAATTGGTAGGCCTTCACCTGTTCTTATTAGCTTTATATTGTAAATTTTAACGAAAGCCTAGGCTCCATGGATTGTTGTGTATGTACATATAAAAAAGTCTTTATTTAATCGGTTTTTTCTTATTACATAATATCTTTCCCTCTAAGAGCCATGACGCTAATTCCCCGGTCTCTTCCAATTGCTATCGTGTGATACGTTTATTGTGGTATAAAGTATATGTTTTTTATAAACTGAAATAGATATCATACACTGAAGAAAAAGTGACCAAGTCCACCACACACACAGTAGCAATCAATTTATTGTACACAACACAGGTTTACAAAAATACTTTATCAGAAATCAGAAATATTTATTGTGTAAACTGTGTAGGTATAAGAAGTTTAACTAGGAACATTTTTTGATAAACATAAACATATAGTAATGGAAGTACAAAGGCGAGTTTATCCCTATAAGGGATCTCTTCCAAATAACCTTTGAGTAGATGAGTGGGAAACTAGGCAGGTTAAGTAAAGTTATGTTTACCCATGCATGAGGTAGATATTGCCTCCTGTATTTGTATATGTTGCGATGTTTTCCTCATGTAAATGTTATATCGACATGTGTAGTAAACTTTTGGCTCCTGTATTTGTAAATGTGACGATGTTTTCTTCATGTAAATGTTATATCGACTTGTGTAATAAACTTTTGAATTTTAAATTATGAAATATCATCTATCTTTTCTTTCCAATTTATACTCACCTTATTATTTTATTTTGTCCAGTATTTAACGAGCTACTTTATTATAATTTTCTTGTTAAAATCATGCTTTGTGTAACATTGTATTGTACTTACTTTTCCTGTATGTCTTTACAATATGTACTTGCCAATATATCTTACATCAAGCAAATATTATAATAAAGTTGTTGATTAATGGGTACTAGAAAAGCAAACTCGATATAACAAATTATATATATATGACCCTGTTTACATATTGATTAGTGTTTAGTGTGAGTTTATACATTTGTAACAAATGTATGAAGTCGTACTAAACATTAATCAATATGTAAACAGGCCCTGTAGGTATGAATATTGACGTTAATGCTTGTTGTTCAGATTTACAGATGGCGCTTCAAAATGGATACAAAAAAGTTCCACGAGAGGGCTCTCTTTCTCCTATATATTATACTACTCTTTGACTAAAAGCCCCTCTTAGTGGCCACGCCAACCAATACCTAGCTTTTAGCTTTTACCTAGCTACAGATTTTTTTTTAGGTTGTTATGTTATGGCGGTTCCCTGAGCCTACCTAAAAATATCCTTACATGATCATGTTTTTCTAAGAGGCGTTGATATTAGTAGACGTGGAAAAAATATATGTAGTTCTTGACTATATTATTTTTAATAACATAGCTTCCGATACACGAATTGACACTTCGCTCGATACAATTAATTCCCAAAATAACCTTTAACTCGGACTTTTAATCCAACTTTACTCGGTTATTTATTATGTGATACTATAAACAAAAAAAGAAGAAAAAACAATCTTAACTTAAATAGTAATTTCATAGCTTTCGAATTTCGATATTGTAAGGTAACGTTTTTAAAATAAATAAAAATCGACAAAATTCGATCAAAATTGACACTTGGCGTGCATTATCTTTCCCGTTCTTTCTTGCGAAATGTGACAGTGACAGCGTCAACCCGATGGAACGGCCTTAAGTGCATTCTGGCAATCGTGATATGAAAAGTTTCTGCGTTTGTACTAAATTTGTGTTTTTAGTTTGAGTGGTTTGATAAAACTCACACGCTGAAACTCCAAAACACACCCTTCGAAACACGGTATTTTAAATTTCTTTCTTTTCCAGCTTCAAGCCAACGCTAAGACATCAAAGATCGTCCTCCACGCCAAAGACTTCGACATCGATCAAGACAAAGTCACCCTATCCAGCGATGGAGACTCTATCGACGTCACCAAAGTCCAACTGAACGATACTTTCAACCTGTTAACCATTGAGTTGGCCAAGCCGTTGGAGGCTGGGAGGAATTATACGTTGACTATTCCATATTCTGGGAACCTTGTGAACGGGTTGGATGGAGCTTATATTAGTAATTATGTTGATAAGAAGACTGGGAATAATGAGTGAGTATACTTACTTCTACAGCCATACCTTGCTAATTAGTTTAATTTAAATCGGTCTGGCCTAGTGGGTAGTGACCCTGCCTGTGAAGCCGATGGTCCTGGGTTCGAATCCCGGTAAGGGCATTTATTTGTGTGATGAACACAAATATTTGTTCCTAAGGCATGGGTGTTTTCTATGTATATACGTATGTATTTATCTATGTATATCGTCGCCTAGCACCCATAGTACAAGCTTTGATTAGTTTGGGCAAAGATAGATATAACTCCGTAATAGATGGATACAGTCTAAGGAAAAAACGTGCCTCGAAAATCAAGAAAATTTGATTCTCGATCAGAGGGCGCTACTAGTTTCGGCCTACAGTCGTATAGATGGCGTTGACGGTTTCGTTTGTTATTTAACAATTTTAACGCATATCAGTGAAAGAACATGGGTCAAAATCATAAAAATAATTAATGCAAATAAAAAAAATCATTTATCCATGTTTAAACACATTTTATCGTATTTTTATAAATCTTCATTTTTAGTTTTAAAGTGTGTCGACAGATGGCAGTGAATTTACTGGGGTTACAAAATTTACTATGACAGTACCGCTCTAGTATAAGTTACTCTATGATATAAGTATGTATTTATCTATGTATATCGTCGCCTAGCACGTGCCTAGCACCCATAGTACAAGCTTTGATTAGTTTGGGGCTAGGTTTGATATGTGTAACAGGTCCCCTATAGATAATAAAATAATATATTATTTATAGGGGACCTAGCTGTTATCCCCTAATATTTATTTATTCATTTATTTAAATGTATGAAGTATAGGGAAAAGAATTATAATTTTGACTGTGTATGGAATTGTCTAATTCTATGCAAAAAAAGTCAAGCGTTAAGCGCGCCATCTACAGTTGGCATTGATGGGCTCGCGGCTACCAAATTCGTGATTGTTTTACCGAATGGTCTCATCGGATCATCAGCGCTGGAATTCGCCAGCATCATGCTGAGATGAGACCATTTCGTAGCACTTTCTCCTTCATATGTTTTTCTGTTTTGTATAATTTTCTCTTCTATATGTGTGCTTACCTACGAATAAATTATTTCTATCCTCTTCGATTCTAAATTCCTTACAAAAATATTAATATAGTACCGTGGTCGAGAGCGCCCTCTATTTGTTTCTAATTAGTCCCAAATAATCGTGAGGAACGCAACAAACTACACAGTTAGAAAGGTTCTAAACTTTTGCGAACAGTCTATATAGATACTATATGTATGTGTGTGCGTACAAATTTAGCACGATAACCATATGATTCTTGTTTTTTTTTGTCTATTGTAATGTGTATGCTGTAGGCCGAGCACATGATTGACGCGACAGTATCTCGCCGCGAGATAGACTACCCGTCTTTTACTAACTGTATAAATTAAAGGGGGACGGGTAGTCTATGTCGCGGCGAGATACTCTCGCGCCAATCATGTGCTAGCCCGGCTGTTACTGTGCCTAAAATTAATAACATAAAATAAAATAACCACACCACCACCACGAACGCTGTAAAGAGTTCGAAACGTCGGGATGTATTATAAATTCAATATACGCGATATAATCCGTTTTCATAGTTTTATTTCATGAGTAACTATCGCGGTAACCGAAGACAATATTAACATAAAATAAAATAAATCTCTCCACTCCGGAGACCAAGGCCCAAATTTCTTCTCAATATCGTCTTGTAATGTCAACAGGCACCTGGTGGCGACGCAGTTCGAGTCCATATCGGCCCGGAAAGCGTTCCCCTGCTTCGACGAGCCGATGTATAAGGCCTCCTACAAGGTTACCATCGGCCACCACCGAGCTTACACCGCCATCGCCAACATGCCGGTTGAGAGCTCTTCGGATAACAAGTGAGTAATCCCCATCTTCGGGGTCTTCATCCCAACATCACCTAGGGTCTACTTTTATTTACCTGGGTCTTGTACGAAAGAGACTGCTAGATCGCACCTTCCACACCGGAAAACATCAGGGCCTAGATGAACTTGCTTTTTTAGGGTTCCGTACCCAAAGGGTAAAAACGGGACCCTATTACTAAGACTCCGCTGTCCGTCTGTCTGTCTGTCACCAGGCTGTATCTCATGAACCGTGATAGCTAGACAGTTGAAATTTTTACAGATGATGTATTTCTGTTGCCGCTATAACAAAAAATACTAAAAACAGAATAATATAAATATTTAAGTGGGGCTACCATACAACAAACGTGATTTTTTGCTGTTTTTTTCCGTAATGCGACGGAACCCTTCGTGTGCGAGTCCGACTCGCATTTGGCCGGTTTTTTCCAGACATGTGTTTTGTTGCCGACGAGCAACTGCTCTTCAAGAATGAAACGTCCACAATGATGCAAACATTTCTCTAAATAATCATACAACTGCACTGATCACTGCACTAGTCAATTTAAGGTCTACCCTGTCATCTGCAACCATTAAACCCGGTACTTGCGTTCCCCGGTATCTTCCGAAACACATATTTACACTAAACTCGAGTCTTAATCTTAGTGAACTCCGGGTTAATCCTAAAGGAACCCACAATCCGCTTGACCGTTTAAATTCTATGTTTAACGGCCTTTTTTTTTACAGTGCCTTAGAGAGTCACTGGCCGTGGACAACAGTTACCAAGAAATTCAAGTAAGTCCATAAATAAAAACCTTTTCTGCCAAATCAGCGAGTTTTTTTAAGTTTGCTGTGTTTTACCTAAGAAGACAGGTTGTTTTCGTGCTCGATGGTAATTGGTCGACAATGTTGAAAATTTAAATAATATTGTAAAACTGCCGAATGAGCCAGTAAGCCTAACCTAAAATAAATCAATATTTTCTTTCAGAAAACCCCAAGACCAATTCGTATGGGACCACTTCAGCAACTCTGTCCCAATGTCCACATACCTGGTGGCGTGGGTGGTCTCCAAGTTTGAACACGTGGTTAGCCCCGCTGACCTGTCCAAGACCAAGTTCAAAATCTGGGCTAGGGGAGACGCTATTGAACAGGTGAGGGTATTGCTTTATGAAATAACCTCAGGACCAATTCGTGTGAGACCACTTCGGTAGCTCTGTAAAGAGCAAGGGCCTGACACTCTTTGATAGAGAAAGATAGTCTTATTGTGATTCCTAAAAGAGGAAAGAGAAAATAGTGCCATGCTTTGTCTTTATTACCGACCGGGCATTTTTTCATGGTCAGGTTATGGCATCATAGCAAGGAGGCGATGGCGAAATACCGAAATTTATAAGAGTGAAAGAGAAAAAGGATTATGCTGCCATACATGAAACTGTCAATACATGAATATGTCTTTCTCTTACCCCTGGTCGCTCGGTTTCATGTCTATAACTACTTGTATATACTATGTCCATAGTAAAAAGTATCGGTATTTGACATAAGTATTGTAACTGTTTTAGAACTTTGAAAAAATAATGAGCGTTGATCTCACTAATACTGGTAGGTACGAAACACTAGCTAATGAATTAATTTTTAACAAGCAGAAACGTCTGCGAGCGATGCCCCCAATCCTACCGCCCCATGCGACCCATCCTATTATCCAGAGGCCGTGAGTTCAAGTCTCACCCAAGGCAGTAATTTTTCCACTTAGATTTATTCTAAGCTAGCTTATGATTTACTAAATCTGTACGGTAAATCCTGCTCACGCTTCCAAAACCATATTTAATCTCAAAAGCCCTTTGCAGACAGAGTACGCCTCAACAGTCGGCCCCAAAGTCCTCACGCACTTCGAGTCCTGGTTCGGCGTGCCCTTCCCCCTCCCCAAGCAGGACATGGTGGCTATACCTGACTTCGCGGCCGGGGCCATGGAGAACTGGGGTCTCATCACGTACAGGGAAACTGCGCTGCTGTATGACAAGGAGCAGTCTTCTTTCTTGAGCAAGGAGCGTGTTGCTGAGGTATGTAAGTTATGTAACAACGCCAGTTGCACCCATCCACATGAACAATCTGTTCTGAATCATACATACAACATTGTTATGTGCCAATATTTACATAGTAACATTAGTTCCTGGCAGTAACCTGTTTGCATCCGTAGCAGTGGTTAATACACATTTTCTGAGGTTTAACATTTTTGTTTCCAGGTGATAGCCCACGAGCTAGCCCACCAATGGTTCGGCAACCTTGTCACCATGAAGTGGTGGTCGGACTTATGGCTAAACGAGGGTTTTGCGACGTTCGTGGCTTCTATAGGTGTTGCGGCCGTCGAGCCCGACTGGAAGGCTGAGAGAGCATACGCTGTGGATAACCTCATGTCTGTTTTGAGCCTAGATGCACTGGAATCCAGTCATCCGGTAAGTTTGTTTTCACCTTGTACGCTCTTCCTGAATGTATCTTTTTCATCGTACCCTCATAGTGATGATAGTGACCAATCATGATGTCCCTCGAAGTCGTATGCGAATTGTTCTCTTGGTGGAGCTTTTTTGATAAGGTCAGACCAGTTTGTAGCTATTTTTCTTCTGATGTGCTGCTCTCAACTTGGCCTAGTATTACGCTTCTTCCAGCGAGCTGATAAGAGTGCCTGAAAATTTGAGGACGTTCTCACAACAGATGATTAGAAGCCGCTTAGGAAAAGACTTTCAGAAGGTCCACACATCAGAGGGAAAAGTAAGGGCACGTTATCATAAGAACATTTTCTAACTTGGTGATCATGAAGAACCTTTGACATAGCAGAGGCGTATCCAAGATAACTTTAAACGCGCTGAAATACAATCATCGTGTAATTTGGGGCTATTTGTAGATAAACTAACCTCAGAAGTAGAATTGTGTCGCTTAACTTCAAACTCAGGTAAATGACTGATTTTGTCAAAAACTGTCAGATTTTGCGATTTTGGTATTAAGAAAAGGTAATAGGGTAGAAAAGTTTTAAGTTAAGCTCTTAAGACTCAATTCAGAAAGAGCATTATCTACGAAATTTTCTTGTTTCAGGTGTCCGTCCCCATCGACGATCCGAAGCGCATTGCCGAGATCTTCGACGAGATCTCCTACCGCAAGGGATCCTCTCTCATCCGCATGATGACCATGTTCCTGGGAGAGGAGGTATTCAGGAAAGCCATTAACAAGTGAGTATCCCAGACTAGGACACGTTTCTCTAGTTTATATAGGTATGGAGATCAGTGTTGGTAATACTTGGGATTGTCTAACTGTCGAACAAGTTGTAACGACGTTCAGCGGGCGCAGCATGGTTCCCTTTTTGTTGCCTGTCACTATGCCCGTCGCTTTCGCACTAACATACTTGTTAGAACGTGACAGGCATTGTGACAAGCGATAAAAATGCGACCGTGGTACCGCCGCAGATCGTGGCTGGACAGTGGGCAGTGGATAGACAAGGGAAATTAAACGCAGCTTACAAGTTAAAGAGCACTTATTAGAAATGCAAGGCTTTTCAACACAAATATAAATTTCTAATGTACGTTTTTAATTATAGTCTTGAACTATAGATTCCAATCCGCTGAAGAAGTATTTTCTAAATTGCCTCAATTTAAATTTCAAACATTACTTAGGGTTGTTTTGTATAAACTCAACATCGAAACTATTATCCCCAGCTACCTCGTAAAATACTCTTACCACAACGCCGAACAAGACGACCTCTGGGCCGAGCTGACAGCCGTAAACCAGCAATATGGAGGGCTGTCTCGCAACGTCACCGTCAAGACTATTATGGACACGTGGACCAAGCAGACAGGGTACCCCCTGGTTACAGTGACGAGGGATTATAGTGACGGCACACTGTCTATAACACAGGTATCTATTTCAACCAGTGAATGAAGAAGTCAGGCGGGTGAACTGCTCAAATTAATCAAAATAAACTCATATTTATTCTTCTGATTTATTAAGCAGTCGTGGGAATTCATTCAAAGGTTTTCTGCTGCTGATTTAGATTTAAATAGAAGCTATTTGATTTTAGGCTCGATACACATGTTGGGTCAACGTAGACTAAAGGACCAAAGGACCGAAAGAGTCTCTCGGACGCAGTTATGGGTTAGAGGGAGCAAGCGATAATGCGATCGCGTTCCGCCGCACTGTAATAGTGTTCAGGATTTGCCTTTTGGAAACAATTTTTTCTCATAAGAGAGGTCCAGATGTTTTTCATGTGTGTTTTTGGCGCTTTGGGCACGATTACCTACGATTTATTCTTGACGTTCAAAAGGTTAAGCCCCATTCTCTATTTCAGAAACGCTACCTCGCCGTAGGCAACAAGGTCTCCTCCGATTCCCAGCCCTCCTGGTGGGTGCCCCTTAACGTGCTCTGTCAGAATGAGGTGGGTCAGAAGCCAGAGCCTGTGGAGTGGCTGGCTGCTGACGAGGGTTTGCAGATGGGTCACCGGTATAAGCACGGCTCGGGAGCTGGCGAGTGGGTGCTCTTCAACGCTGAGATGATTGGTGAGTTTGCAATAGCGATTCCCAACGGCTTGTCTAATTTCCCGACGATTGAGCAGTTTTGTACAGCTCACGACAAAACGGAAAACTATTAATAGTACAACCAAAACTAAACAAGAACCAAACAAATAATTGGTCATTTGACCAATGAGCAACATTTTAATATAATATCATCTTTTCGTATTGTTTTCTTATGCAAAATGTTTAATACTATCTTCTTCGTCCTGGCTTTTTACTGTGGGCCATGGGAGTCTTTTGGGTCAAGCGGACTCAAAAGACAATTAACCCCAAGAATTGACGCAGCCACTAGTTCTTATGACAGCGACTGTCATCCGACCTACCGACCCAGAGGGGAAAATAAGCCTTGTTGGGATTTTTTCGGTATCCTTCACCAAATTTTTAGGACTATGAAGTGGCAATAAGTCTTTAATGGTGTTTGTTTTTGTAATCTGGTACGCTAAAGAGATAATGTGATAAATACAAAATTCTTTCCCTACAAACGAATAGACAGGTAAATTTACCACATTGTATCCTTCCACAGCCCCATACCGCGTGAACTACGACGCTGACAACTGGCGCCTCCTGTCCAAGACCCTGAACAGTGAGAACTACGCGAGCATCCCGGTGCTGAGTCGCGTTCAGCTCATGACCGACTCGTTAGAACTCGCCTGGACTAATGTGCTGGATTATGAGCATGCTCTGCAGTAAGTATGATAATCCCAGACCGTATTTACGCTAGGGTCAATAAGGACCAAGCCCGGGGCGATACCAGCCGAACCACGCGTTCAGTTTGAACGGCTCCACAGCAAACTGTTAAAAGGTCCAGGACGCCGAATCTTAAAATACTCCACAGTTAACTCTTGTACGAGTCAGACATCGTCATCCAACACTGGATATACACTATACTCGTAGAAGAAGAAGGAGAAGAAAAAAACGTATTTCTAGGGTGTGTCGATCATGAGCTCTTAGCCTGCTTTGACAATTTTAGCTTTTGATGGATAGAGGATTTTTTTTCCCAATTTTAGTGGAGGTCAATCTTGTTTTAAAAACTAACCTTTATTTTTGCAGAATGGTGAAATACCTGAACCGCGAGACCGACTACCTGCCTCTCTCTACCGGCCTCCGCGGCCTCAGCAAGATCGAGAACGTGATCAAGCGCAGTCCAGAGTTCGGAGCATTCCAAAAATTCATGAGAGGACTCGTGGCTGAGAATTATGAACGAGCCGGTGGGCTGTCGAAGAAGGCTATCCTTAATGGGGATCAGCTGAACAGCGTCAAGTTACAGGTACGAGACTGATCATTCTGAAATCAAATAGAAACTTTCTAGTAATTTATGAGAAGCGTTGCTGAAAACTACGAGCGAGCCGGTGGACTGCCCAAGAAGGCTAATCTGAATGGTGATCAGCTGAACAGCGTCAAGTTACAGGTAAGAGATACTGTGATAAATAATCACTTTTAGAAGTTTAGGCGAGGGCTTGTAGTGGAGAGAGAGACGTGAGCCAGGGCTCATTAGGACTCCTTTTAATGTTTGTTTGTGTTTCAGGTGCTGACCAGCTCGTGGGCTTGCCGCATGAAGGTTCCTGGCTGCGAAGAGAACGCCATCGAGTTGTTCCAGCGGTGGATGTCATCCGACACCCCCGATGAAGATAACCCGTAAGTCTTAACCAGATTTAAATGTCCATTATTGGAACACTGTTGTGCGCTCTATTCAATGTTTCTTTAATGTTCTAATAGGCATAATAGGTATAGATGTCGACAGAACAGAAGAGTAGTAAATGATTGCAAGAAAGGTGTGTTGTGAAACTTTTTTCTCAATCTTGCAATTGACTGTTGAACTTGTTATCGGTAAAAAAGAGCTTCAATTTCGAAATACCGCTGGTGATCTTAATTTATCCGACTTCAACCATTATTTGCAGAATTCCATTGGACCTCCGCCGCACCGTGTACTGTGTTGGCATATACCGCGGCAGTGTGGTGGAATGGCGATTCCTACTGGAACGCAAACGGCATTCCAACGTAGCCTCACATTCCGATGATATACTTCAGGCGCTAGCTTGCACTAGGGAGGTCTGGATCCTTAACCAGTAAGTTATTATTATAATTCTCAACATCTGTACCGCCTTTCCACGGTTAAGTTAGATCCTGTCCTGTTGTGGATGGGAAAATTCAAACATGGTCTCACATTTCAACCTTCCTTCCCTTAAAACTTCAAGAAATGGGCGAACTCCCATCTCAAAAGCCGGCATCGGCAACTGGTGTGGCGGCGACGGCGATCTCTTACCATCGGGTGATTCATCTGCCCGTTTGCCTCCTATGTCATAAAAATGGCAACATTCTTGAGTTCATTAAACATCATAGGGTTATGGATCCTGAAAGACTATGTTACCAGCCCTAGCGCAAAATAAAAAGGAAGATTTTCGTAATAAAACTTACTTCCTCAATCTTTTTTATAGCCGAATACCAATTGACTTTAACCTGACCTTTTCAATGTATGGCACATGATACGAATCAATCTTCTTTCCTCATCGTGAAAAGCTCTCTAATTGAAATTAAAAAAATCCTCACAAACTTCCATGTTTCGATGGACACAAATTACACAATCAGTCTACTGTCTTATGTACAGTCGAAGGCAAAAATATCGATCCAGATAAATAACTCAAAAATATCTGAACACGACTTTATTGCCTAAGGTGCCCTTGCCCTTGACTGTACTTGTATACATACATCATACATCTAGACTTATATTGACCGGGATATAGACCGTGATTACCTTTTGTATTATTTGTGAGCTTCCGATATTTCGACGCAGTTACATGCATCATGTTCACGGGTGACTGAAGATAGCGGGTGGGTGTCAAAGTTGTGTAGACAGCGCTCTGTCTACCCTCATTCTTGCGCGTCGGCTGCGTTCACTTTCAACGTTACCAACGGTCGCATTCACACTTGTTGGTCCGTTCGCGTTCACACTCGTTGGTCTGTCCAAACACACTACACTCACGGTGTCACTACGATATCACGATATCACTGGTTTTTTACACAAACAAATCACAGGATCAGGAAAGGTAATCACGGTCTATATCCCGGTCAATATAAGTCTAGTGAAACTAACCGTGAATCATTCAAAACTCTAATCATACATCTAATTCTAGATACCTGGAATGGGCGATCACGGACGGCTCGGAGGTCCGTAAGCAGGACTCCACCGCCGTCATCAGTGCAGTGACAAGGTCCACCGTCGGTTACTACGTGGCTAGGGACTTCATCTACAACCGCATTGGTGATATTGAGAAGAGGTAAGTCATTATCATCATTCATTATCACAAGTATCACAGCCATCATCATGGTAGCGTCACCATCATCACCATATTCGAGATAGCACTTCGTCTACAGCAAAATTTAGTTTTGAAATTTAAGGCCAGTTAAGATTATAAACAATCGCAAACATTTGTGACGTTTTCAACCAAAAGGTACCACATTGTCGCTTATCGATAAATTTCAAATTAAAGCTATATGGAAATAGCGCCTTATTGACAACCTTATAAGTACCCTTTTGATTGAGAATGACACATTTACAATAATAGCATACTTACCGTGAATTAATTATATCCTCGATTTTTATCGGACTGAATTTAATCGCACAAACTATCGTGAGACATATTTCAAAATATTTATCAGTACGGTTTTTACTCACTATTATTTTTACTCCGAAACATGTCGCCAAAAGCGGCTAAAAATAATAGTGAGTAAAAACCGTACTGATAAATATTTTGGACCGAATTTACTTTTTATTATTAATCGGCCGAATTTTCGTGTGAATAATTATTTATTTACTTAAACTTTATTGCACAAAGTACAGAAAATCGTACACATGGCGGACTGAATGCCTTTATTTTGTGTTTTTATCAATTTTAAATGTGTTAGGTGCGTTGGGGTAAGATGAAATGCTTCGCGCTTCGCTTCGCCCGTAATGCTTCGGCATACGGACGATTTTTTGTCTTACCCCTCATGAAAAACCCTTTCAATCTTATCCCAACGCACCTTACCTGAATCATGATGCTACTTTGTATTTTGTTGTGCAGGTTCCGTGGTTCGGAGACCAGAATCGGAAGAATAATGAGGACTCTCCTGGAACAATTCACGACGCAGAAGGAATTAGAGGAGGTAATTTAATTTTAAATATGATAGTGCCTACTATAATGATGGTTTTAATGATCTATAATAATTATGTATTTGGTTTATAAATCTTGTCTCTGGCCAATGGGTCAATAATAGTTATCCATCAGACCTAAAATCCACTTTCTGAGCTCTTTTTTAGGGTTCCGTACCCAAAGGGTAAAATCGGGACCCTATTACTAAGACTCCGCTGTCTGTCTGTCAGTCTGTCACCAGGCTGTATCTCATGAACCGTGATAGCTAGACAGTTGAAATTTTCACAGATGATATATGTATTTCTGTTGCCGCTATAACAAATAATACTAAAAACAGAATAAAATAAATATTTAAGTGGGGCTCTCATACAACAAACGTGATTTTTTTGCCGTTTTTTGGGGTTCCGCAGTCAACTAGGAACCTTGGAATCGTTACAAAAAGACGGGTACGGTACGCGGTACACGTGACAAGCGGCCAGTTCGGGTACGGACAAGTTCTGGTGAAGACGTCTTGGAAATATTTATTGTAAATTGGTTGTTATTACGTTTCTAACAAACGAATAAAGTTAAAAGATTGGTACAAGTCTAGTTATCATCATCAACCCGGTGATAACCCAACACTAGCAAATTGTGGACTACATAATTAATGCCATAATCTTGCAGTTCGAAGCCTGGGCGGCGCGGCACAGCAAGGTCCTGGAAGGCGCCAAGCTGGCCCTGAAGCAGGGCGTCGAGAAGGCCCGCGTCAACATCGACTGGATCACCAGGAACAAGGAGAAGGTCATCAGCCTGATGCGGCTGTCCCCCACGTAAGGATGTTTTAAGGAGCCCGTGACGTACTGACTTGACTATTTTGTGCCGATTGTGGAACGTATGTCTATGCAATACAGTGGAGTCCTGCGGCGGTAGCACGGTCGCATTTTTATTCACCTGTCACCATGTTTGTCACGTTCCAACAAGTATGTACGTGCGAAAGTGACAGGCGATACAAATGGAACCATGCTGCCATGCCACCGCTGATGGGACAATTTTTCGCCAATGTGATTAAATTGTCCGATCAAATCAGGCCGTGCGGACGCAAACGCCAATTTGGGTCGCTGATTTCGATTGCCGATTATGACCAATATTACCGATAAAATCTAGGATAAAATGGAGGTGCGGACGCAAGAATACCACAAGAAATAATTTAGAGCGCTCAAATATCATCATAAAACTAAAATAAAATTGGTGATTAAATTTGAGATTGACGCTAATTTCTATTCTGATCAAATCGGTCGATTTGATCATCCCGTCTGGACTCCACTTGAGAATTACGAAATACTTTTCAACCCTTTGACCGCCAAAGACGTCAACCCTATTGGGTTCAATCTTCATGCATTCCGATAATATTGCATAGACAATAGACATTGACGGTTTAATGTTGTGATTAAGAACAAAAGTGACACAACGCCAAATACGTCTGTTTTTCGCTATTTGAATTTGAGTCACATTAGTAATATTTAGAGATTTGTTAGAACAAATAATCGTGCCTCAGCAATAGGTACAAATTAAGTTAAAGGTCATCCGGTAAATTACTTTGTTATTTCTTCAAACAAATAAAATGTAGACCAGTGAACGAATTGTACTTACTAGATTGAAGCGATTAGGTTGTTATGATGTACCTAAAAGACTTACGGCCACTAACCCCGGGTTAAGCGGTTGAACCGTTAACCCAGTGTGAAATTGTACTGGTAACCGTAACCATGGTAACTCCAGGTTTAACCGGTTAACCCCGGGTTAGTGGTCATTAGGGTAACTTCGAAAGCGTGGTAATTTTGAGATAAGTACGATAATCTACTAAACCAGAAACACTTCAAACTTTGACAACACAAACACTACTTCTAGCTTACTGTTGCTAAAGTGGTTTTAGTTTAGTAGATACTTACATTTCATCATTTCCTAGCCTATTTGAGTATCCCACTGCTGAGCCTTTGCCTCTCCCCTTTATTTCCCTGACTCCCGATTTAGTGTTTCCTTCGGCCAGTTGTTCAGGAAGCTGTCCAGGTCATCCCGCCATCTTCGTCTGGGCCTGCCCCGGCCACGTCCCTCTACCGGCACTCTACCCCACTCTCCACTCCACCACTTCCACTTGGTGGCTAGGCTAGCCTAGCTCTCCGTATGCATGCGGTAGACGTGACCGGCCCAGTCCCATTTGAGATACTTACAAGTTTCAATATTACCCCGCATTCGAAGTTACAATGCAGTATGCACCTTAATGCCTGTATTTTAGGTAGGTATTTCTTATCACAAAGTTATTAACTCGCGCTCAAAGTAGTTAGACTTATTATTATGAGTATTATATACATTTTATTGTCATTGGGACCAAGTAAGTGCTTTTAGTATTGTACTTCAGATTATAAATAAGTATTGTATTTTATTTTGTATGTTTTACCTATTTAGTATTTTAGGCAAGTATTGGCACAGAATATTCGCTGTATAATGCGTAGAATTCGCTGATTTTAAACCGCTAGATGCCTTTAAAAGTATTTTTATTTTAATGTAACTTGAATCCTTTTAGAAATTTGGACATTTGGTGCTACTTATAGCTTATATAGATCGGAGAAAATAGTGATGTAATGGTGGTAAAGCTTAACTCCTTATACCTGTAATGATTAGACATGACATGATTTCCAAAATACTCATAATGTATATTTATTTATATTTTTTGTAATCAGCGACCATATTGCGAAGGAGAGGAGACATCGGTCCAAGCTTCCACTTTTAATTAATTTAATATATTGTATTCATAACATAACAATATCTTATTAAGATCTAGGCAAAATCAAAGGTCTTGAAATTAATAACCTGTTTTGTTTCGCGTCTATGTTTCTCTAAAGATAGGAAAATTGTATTTTATTCATTGACTTTTTTTTATTAAGCGATTTATGAAATGCCAGAACACCAGTGTATTTAGAAAATAAATGTATGAAGATTTTTGACCTTAATACGATAATATTAAGTCGTGGTTACACCCTTTTTGTCAAATGCGGTTGGTATTTTTGACCTTGACTTCTGAAAGCTAAATGTAGAATGTTACTATTGTAGGGTTAGGACAAAAAACAAACATTATTGCAAATATTACTGACATTAATGTATTGTATAATTATTAATTTCGTTGGTAAACGTTTAGCATTGTATTTTTTTATGAATTATGGCAACTTTTTTCTGAACATGTACTTAAATGGTTTTTGTTTTGTTATATTAATCGTATAGCAAAATGTTATATCTGAAATTCTTACCTTTATACTTAAGTCTTACTGTCAACGTCCGTCCAGTATTTTAAAGCAAATTAAAATGAAAGAAATAAATGTGAAATAATGATTTTTGTATTTTTTTGTTTCTACAATCCCCTTTTTTCATAGCTTTTGGAAGTAGTGGCATAGCGTAAACTAATTTAGCCCTTTTTTATCAATGTGTCCGAATGAGGGCTAACGCGTATGACTTCGCCGCGAGGGGCGCTAGTGTAGATGGTGGTCTTTTCCATAGTTCGAAATGTCAAATGTCACTTGTCACTCCAATGACTGACAGCTGTTCTTTAGTCTTTTGGACCACCATCAACAGAGGCGCCAACTGGTGAGCAAAAAAACGATAGCCCTCATTTCACCTTTCCATATAAACGGAGTTTCGTTGTCATTTTAAAACTACGTGTTGGATTGTAACGAAACTTTGCATATACAATGACATGAGGTATATCTAGGTCTGTAATTAGTTTATATAGCTCCAGTTTATAAAACAAACGAAATAGAGCAAAAACAAGTTTTGTATGAAAAACTTATTCGCTGTATTTTTTTTACTATGGTAACTGAAGCTACATAAACTAATAACAGACCTAGATATACCTTATTGTAAGTACAAAGTTTCAGAGCAAACTAGCTAGTCGTTTTAAAACGAGAGCGTAACTGCGTTTGTATGGAGAACCGAGCTTGCCGGGGACTCTTAAAAAGGGTTGTCGAGTGCCCACTTCGCCCACGCCTAGCTACGCCACTGTTTGGAACAAGGGCCTGACACTCTTTGATAGAGAAAGATAGTCTTATTGCGATTCCTATAAGAGGAAAGAGAAAATAGTGCCATGCTTCGTCCTTATCACCGACAGGGTGGCATCATAGGTAGGAGGCGATGGCCATAGAGTAACTTATACTAGAGCGGTACTGTCATAGTAAATTTTGTAACCAGTAAATTCACTGCCATCTGTCGACACACTTTAAAACTAAAAATAAATATTTATAAAAATACGATAAAATGTATTTAAATATAGATAAATGATTTTTTTTATTTGCATTAATTATTTTTATGATTTTGACCCATGTTCTTTCACTGATATGCGTTAAAATTGTTAAATAACAAACGAAACCGTCAACGCCATCTATACGACAGTTGGCCAAAGCTAATAACGCCCTCTGAACGAGAATAAAATTTTCTTGATTTTCGAGGCACGTTTTTTCCTTAGACTGTATCCATCTATTACGGAGTTATATCTATCTTTGCGATGGCGAAATACCGAAATTTATAAGTGAAAGAGAAAAAATCCTATGCTGCCCAAATTTTGTATGAATATAGTTTCTCTTACCCCCGGTCGCTCGGTGGCGCGTCTATAACTACTTGTATATACTATGTCTATGGTTTTGAAGGATATAAAAGGTACGTTTATTTTTTATTACTTTTAAATTTGTTTGTTTGTCATTCTCTGGAACACGTCGCATTTGTACAGAAAAAAGTTACCAAGCCTTATCCTGAGGTGCCTTTTACGTTAGGACGACATATGATTGTCAAGTATATTCAGTCTAATCAAATAAATATTCGTTACAGAAACGAAAACCTGCTAGAATGGTGGAAGAACTTTTTTAGAAATAACAGCGGGAGTGTCGCTAAGGTTTTCACAAAGACAGCCATAATGTGTGTTACTGCGCTTCTGGTCCTATGACGAATAAGTTTTGAGTAAGGTTTATTTAAGCACTTATTTATGAGCCTAACATAATGACAGATTTAATCCTTTGACCGCCAATGACACATCAGAATATCAACTGTCGTCATTGAATAAATAATAGTACTAGGTACAGAAGTTTCACTATCTAACGAAACGCGTATATTACGACAGATATGACCGCTAGGTGGCGCAAGTAGGCGTCCGTTCCTTAGCAATAATAATAAGCGAACAACTCGCGAACGCGAAGCGAAGCGGCGCGGCGGGCCCACGGCGTTCGCGTTCGCAACGAGATCGCCCACGTAGGACACTTCTATAGGTATCAAAGGATTGATTCACCCCGCGCCGCATCGCTTCGCTTCGCGTTCGCGTTTTGTTCGCCTACGTAGTACGATGCGTAAGGCCAATATCGTGACCAGGACGTTATAATAGTGTTGATGACTTTTAAAAGAAAAGTCGGCGATATAAGCTAATAGTATCAAGCGTGTTTTTGACAAATGTAGTTTTGCCCAATGGTATTGGCGTGGTCAGTGCTAATGTTACGCATGTGTTATTGTATTTATTTTGTACTTATTGTATATAAAATATGCATACAAATAAAATACCGTTTATCGATACATCGTTTATTTCAATAAAAGTTCAAAAATACTCTTAACACATAAACCTTGTTTTTTTATCCTAGATACTAAAATACCAGTTTAATTTATCGAACAAATCTGTCTTTTTAATGCAAATTGGTTAATTAAACCATCATTTTAGTATGTGAAATATAAAAACAGAGCTTAAATAATAATACTTTGTCTTATTTTAATATGACAGAAATGGCACCGAAGGTAACTTGTGTTTTAGTAAACATGTCAAAAAATTTAGAAATATTTTCTTATCTACTGGCATAAAAATAAGAATATGAAACATGTCAATTCGTCTGGTTGCTTAAATAATTGGATTTTTTAAAACATTATTGCTAACAAGTCAATATATTATAACCAAAAATTACGCTACTATATCCTTAATTTAAAAGTTTCAAAGAAATTTCATTTTACAAACGAAAAATTTCGAAAAATAAGGTTATGAAATTTTTCAATGTGGAAATTTCGTAATTTTGAAAATTTTCCGACAGATAATTGTTATGATTTTTCTTGACTTGTTAGTAATAAGTTCCTATCACTATAATATTTAATTTACAACGTAATTATGCTTATAATTAACATATACTTAACAATAACAACTAATGATCTATAGAGTATTCAGATCAATATCACTTATTTAATAGTTAAGTCTCATTTATGTATATACCAATCAAAAAGTATTTTATAAAAAAAAGTATTTATATAAATAGAAACTCCGATATATTCTGATTTTTAAAATGATATGTCAATGTGTAGAAAATACATAAAAATATGAAAATATTATTTCGACAGATAAACGTAAAATTTTTGGAATTATTTTTTATTTATGAATAATATGAGCCTAAATATTTGTATAATTAAATAGTGTCATAAATAGTAAAACGTCCAACAAAAATGTTGGCAGTAATTTAATTTCAATCTAAATTCTACTTTTAAAATAATAAAAGCAGATATAAAATGCAATCTAAATTGAGCGTTATTGGCGAAGCAATAGCGTTCAGAATGTTTAAAACAGCCTAAAATTGGCTAAATGCATAAATTTTATCAAAAATGTCTTTACAATTTACACTATTCGATATAAAATACAAAAAATGACATGTCTTATTGGAATAAATATGAATTTTAATGGCAACATCTTATGTGGCAGTATATTAAAATACCTACCCAAAATAAAACACGAAAATCCCATTTAACTCAACATAGCGTGTAAAACGCTGTGAAATTCGTCTGCGGTGAAAGAGTTATAAATAACAATTTAGTATCCTAGTTGAGATTGTGACGAATACATTAAAAGTAAATAATGTAGGTACTTACATATAAATAATTATGTAACTTTAATAATTGACAAGCCGTGGTCACCGGAACACTAGTCAATGGTGGGAGCTAAATTAGGGTTCCTCTTAATCTCCTCTTTCATACCTATAATAAGAAAAATCTTATATAAGAAAGGAAATAAAAATATTACGATTACTTCTAATAAGAAAGTTCTGTGAAGCTGAAAAAAGTATCCACAGTTTAAACGCAGTCGGACTATCAACTTAGAAATTCAAAACGGCGGCCACTTCTAATTTGACCACAGATTTCAGGGACAGTATTCATCTATCAATCAATAATGACCCTAACTACGCATGGACCTATTAGAAATAATCGAAAACAACAAAAAAAAACACTAGATTTAAACTTTTACGATTTTCACACATTGATATTTACGAAAACGGGACTTATTCGTGTATAATGTACTCTTATTTTCCTTTTTTTCTTTTTCTCTGTTTCCTAGAACGATTGAAATGATATGTTATAATGTATTTTTACTCTAGTTCCCTTTGAGCATTTATGTTTTATTCCATTAGTGGAAACTGTTTTGGCTCATGTATTAGTCATAATATCTATATCCTGTATTATTGTAAGCTGTTTGTTTCCCAATAAAATAAAATAAAACAAAAAAAATTTAGTTTTAAAATCACTGACATTGGCATTGACCTCATGGTGACGGAGAAAGGTAATTTTAAAACTTTGATTAGACGCGACAAGTCCCGTTTCCAAACCAAACCAAGACCAAAAATCACTTACTGGTCACGCCTGTTCTCCAACACCTACTAAACTCGGTCTATGAGCTGCTCTCCTCTTCCTCAGCGTGCCCAGTATAGCGAGCATTTCTTTGACGGCCTCCGGTTGTTCCTGCTTGGGTTTCTTCTCGAGGAAGTTTTGGTCGCGGCGCCGCAGGGTGAAGTTGCCGCCTTTGATCTGGTCCACGATCGAGTCTATCGCTGGATCACCTGAAAATTGATTTATAAATAGTAGTCCGCTGAATTTTTCGACTTTTTTATGAAAGAGTAAAAAAAACGAAAAATGGGTAGAAAATTTTGAATAACGTTCATACTATGAAAACGGATTATATCGCGTATATTGAATTTATAATACATCCCGACGTTATAAATTCCATCCCGTGTATTATAAATTCAATATACGCGATATAATCCGTTTTCATAGTTTTATTTCATGAGTAACTACCGCGGTAACCGAAGACAATATAAAGTTCATACATTTTGGGTGGTGCATTTTCTATGGGTACTTTTTTTCGCGATTTCGTGGTTGGTCCCATAGTAAAAGTTGCTCAGTATAATCCCAAAACCTGCCTGGCAACGGGAATACACTTATTTTTTAGCCACTGTCTGTATAGGTAAATTAATTTACAAGTTCACTTTTTTTAAACAAAATAAATAGGCAAATAATAAAAGCTTGATGACACATGTTGAATTTTATAACAAAATCTAGTAAACTTGATAGCAAATGAGCAATTTATCACAATAATGTGGATATTAAAATAATATACGGAAATAATACAAAAGTACAGGATCTGAAAGTTTCAAAATTTAAGTTTTTTTTTAACTTCCAAAAAGGAAAAAGTAAGGGTACCATTCGATTCCTTACATTTTATCCAAAACAATATTGTACAGCAACTATATACAGAAACGCAATATTTCACCAACAAAAACGCAATTTTCTTGTTTTGTCCATAGTTCAAGATGGTCTCTCAGTGACCTTGACGTCACGTTCACTTATCGTTTTGTTAGGAGCGTTTCGCAAGTGAAGTACGACTGTCGGACTTTGACTATCATTTCTGACTTTTGTATTGCTTTAATACAATGGGTCCCATAGAGACATTTGATCCTAAAAACAAACCTGATCGATTGATACCATTAATGAAAATTTGTCATCTAGCCTATACAAGTAAATTCGTTAAAACAACGTAAAGCTTACCTCCATTCTGCACGCTCTTCTTCAAGTTAGCTTGCTTACTGGCCAACATATGCGCCATATCACCTCCCCCTGACGGTAGGAATACTGCTGGGGCTGGCGGCGGTGGGGGTGGTGGGGGTGGGGGTGGGGGTGGTAATGCTGTGGGAGGTGGGATGGTGGGAGGGGGTGGAGGGGAGAAAACGGGCGCGGGGGGTGGGGAAGGTGTGGGAGATGCCGGGACAGCGGGAAGAGAGGGAGGCGGTGGTAGAGGTGCTGTAACAAAATTATACATCTTAAGCTCATTTACATACAGTGTAAGGAAAAAAAAAGGAGTGTACAGGTTTTTAAAGGGTCGGCAACGCGCGTGTAATATCTCCGGTGTTGCAGGCGTCCATAGGCTACGGTAACTGCTTACCATCAGGCGGGCCGTATGCTTGATTGCCACCGACTAGAATTCTTAAAAGAAGATGTAACTATCTGAAATATAATGTAATAACGAATGAAACTATGAAATATAATATAATAAAATATTTAATATGTCATTAATCGTGATGTAAAATGTAATAATATGTAATCTTCAATCGTAAGGTAAATTTAACAATATTTAATCTCCAATCGCAATGTAAAATTCCATTTTAATGTAAATTTAATAATATTTGATCTCTTATCTAATGTGAAATTCAATAAGATGTAATATAATCTTTAATTGGAATGTCAAATTTAATATATTATGGTTTGTAACCTATAATCGTGATCCTTAGCTACTTATTACTAATTACTTAGTTAGTAAGTTACGTAGGTAAGAATGTAGTTAATTAGTGAGTATTAAGTTGTAGTGCCCTACAGGGTTCATAGCTGATCAAAAAAATTATTATGTAACATCTTATTATGTACCTATGAAGGCAATAAATTACTAAATACTGACGTGGTATAAAAAAAAACATACAAATAGTTCATATACTATACTATCCCTGAACCAGTTCAGCGGACGCAAATGAGTTAATCGAGAACACGTTTTAAGACTGCTCATTTATGTTTACGTTTTATTTTTTACAGTCCCAGCAATATTTGCAAATTTTGAAATTAGCAAATTTTTGTAGAATAAAAATAAAACTGTTCTAAAGCTAATTGGGAGCCAGGCGCCCATTGGAACATTGTTAAGATTAAAAATGCCTTTAGGCATTGAGTCCGCCATTTGCACTTTATTTGTTACATTGTGCAATAAAGTTTAAGTTTAAATTGTGCTTGTGCATCGTATTTTCTTCTTATAAGGCATCGTTTAAGGGCAAAATTTGGGACTAGATGTTGAAAGACTAACTTGTTCTTTGCTGCTACAAAATATGCACAATTTTACCCAAGTTTCATTATGTTGTCTATGTCGTGTTGTTGTCGTTGTGTATGCACTGTCGTTGTTGTGTTACGTTGTGTAAAAATGTTACTTACCAACCACCTCTTCTCTCCTATCTTCTTTTTTAGGTCCCCCTTCAAAGTAACTAATCCTCGACATTAGACTACCCTTCTTCGGTGGCGAAATTTTCACTTCCCTTCTATCTTCTACTACTTGATCATCGAACTTCTTCCCATTCTGTTCTTCTAATTTATGTTCCACTACCTTCCGTTCTTCTGCAAGCTTTTGTTCTACTATATTCCTTTCTTTTCCTAATTTCTGTTCTACTGTATTCCGCTCTTCTGCAAGTTTCTGTTGTACTGTATTCCGTTCTTCTGCAAGTTTCCTTTCTGCTATTTCTGCTCGTTCTATGGCTTTTCGTGCGTCGTCTTCTGCTAGTTTGATCTTCTCTTCCCATAGAAGAATGTCCGTGTCCTCGTGTTTTTCTGCTAGTTTTAACTGTGAAAGATATATGTAAAATTAAACCAATGTTTAATATTTTGTCAATTTATGTAGGATGTTTTTTAACCCCTAAGCCATATTTTGCGAGATCAAAAAATAGGTCATACTGAGTAACTTATACTACGAGGCCAGACCCGCAATCGCTTAAAAAAATATTGTAATAAATTGTAATTATAAGTACATACTCTGAGAACAAATTTGTGTTAGGGGGCGGCACATGCCCTCAGGAAATTGTCATATACTTGGAAATTTCGACCCATGCCACCGTGACCGGATCGCCGAGCGGTCTAAGCATGTGTGGCGTAAAAAGAGGACGCCGGTTCGATTCCATCTCCAGACACTGGATGCCTTGGTATTTTTTTTCCTTTGTATGTGACATTTGTTTCGGGATACCTGTAAGTCTTCGATCTGGTCGCGATGCCGGCCCGCTTGTTGTTCCAACGCGTCCCGCAAACTGTCCACTTCTCCGAGCAGCATGTTCAGCCTCTCGTCCAGCTCCAGCTCGCCCAGCAGCAGGGTGCTCTGGTGCGTGAGGACTTTCACGCGCTTCTTAGCGTCGCGGGCTTCCGATTTGTATCTGAAATTAAAGTTAGACCAAAATTAACTGGTGACTCCGTCAGCTGTAGACCTCGCTAGTCTAAACCCGCAATTTTAAACAAAATCAACAAGGAAATTTCATGAAAATCAGTTCAGAAATGCAACCTGACAGACAGACAGTCTTCTCGCTCGCGCTTCACGCATTTTGTTGAAAATATAACATAGGTACTAGATTGGAACCTTGTGGAGCACCGTTGTTAAAATGACATGACGGATACAACACACACTCAAAGGCCTTTCTAAAATTACAAAACTTTTTCTCTTGTTATACAAACATCTAATAATATTTTTTCTTTATACATTGTACGACTAATAAGTTTAATTTTGCTGTATGTCTTCTACCTTGTGGCCATATTTCATTAAAGATAAAATACGAGTAAATAAACAGTATACTCACGTTTCAGCCATTTCTCTGTCTTTATCAGCATGATCTTTGAGTGCTGTCACTTCTTCCATCAACAGTTTGGAGACTCTGTGGTGCCGCTCGATCTGGCTCTTCAGTTCTTCTAGCTCTTTCTCTTGTGCTGCTGTCTTCTCTTTCTCGGCGTCTAGCTCCTGAAAAACGACATTTTAACGTTAATCGGGTGAAACTATTTGTTTTAAAGATTTACTGTCTATGGCGTTCAGAGCTCAAATTGACTATAATCGTCATAATCTTTGTTCCGTTTCATGATGAACATTTGGCCGTTTGTTAACCTAGGTACATTATAAAATATAAATGACCCATAAATGTACCCTTAAACGATAAAAACACAGTAACTAATAGTAGCACTTCTAAAATAGACATTGGGATTCGGCGATAAAGTTTAAATTTGAAGGAACTCCATGATATAAAAACAAACATTATCAGCAGGAAAGGGTTATTGATCTAATAAAAAAATTAAATTCCTATGCCTATGCCTATGGTTAGAAAGGCGACAAGTATAAAAGCAAGTGAGTATGAATAATAGTTAGTTATTCACCAGTTAAGTTATGCATATTTATATATATATATATATATATATATATATATATATATAAATTCGATGTATATATTTATATTAGTAGTACTCTATGTTATTATGTCACGTCGTCCACAACGTGTCCCGTCCCGCACTATGCTGTCCCGCACACTCCGCTGGCTCCACAGAAAACCAGCGCCGTTGACCACGCTAGCGCTAGTCGTGCCAGCTGCATTGCTGAGTGGAGACCATTTCGGCTTCACATCTCTATTTCTACTGTTTCGTTTATCTTTGTCTTGTATTTGCTATATATGTGTTGTATTGATGTGTTGTCTGAATAAATGATTACTATTCTATTCTATTCTAATAATAGAATTAAATAATTGATGTCAAAGATGAAATGTTATTAGACACAATGTTTAGGTTATTAAATTACGATATAAACTTTTGTTGTTTATGATTTGCATTTCAATAATCGCTTGTTATATTATTAATATAACTTTTCCTGTTTCCTAAATTGTTAATGGTCTCAAACAAATAAATAAACAATTTTTGGTTAAATACGGGAGTAAGTACACAGCGAAAGGTAGTTAGTTTTTGACATGAACGCGGACGAAGTTTGTGTATGATAAATCCAAGTAGGTACCTGAGCAAGTGCAGCAGTGGACTCATGAGCCTCAAACTCTTGGATTCGGGCCGTGCTTAGTTCAGCTTGAGAGGCAACTTGAGTGAGGCAGGATTCGGGCCGTGCTTAGTTCACCTTGGAGTGAGGCGACTTGCTGGTCGAGGTGAGCGAGGTGTGTAGGTAATGAAGAGTAATTATACCTGGGCTAGAGCAGCGGTGGACTCATGGGCCTCGAACTCCTGGAGTCGAGCCGCGCTTAGTTCTGCTTGGAGGGAGGCCACTTGCTTGCTGAGATCAGAGACGGTCTGCTTTAGGAACTCCACCTCTTCATTGCTGCTGGAGTCTGAAGCTGTTAGAAGAAATTATGTCTTATTATTATTATTATTTTGAATACCAAGTGTCCCATTGCTCGGAAAAGGTATTGATCTTTGGCTCAAAACCTCCCGATTTAGGAATATTTCTAACGCCTATTTCACCACGCATACAATTGACACGATAATTTTTCGTGAATTAGGTACCGGGTCGATAGGTATAAGGACAGTGCAAACTGTCAAAACATATTTACCTACTTGTTAGTCCAGCAATGTGTGGCGAAATGTCATTGTCACATGACAAATGTCAGTTCCGAAACAGGGGACTAACTAGATGACAATCGCTGATAGAAAACGCCAATCGAAACTAACATAAGGTACGAAAATAGTCACGTGACTTTTCGTAGCATCTGTTATCCTCATACATTTTTTCTTTTCGTTTGGTTATTGTCGATGAATGAATGGATGAACGAATGAATAAAAAAAAATATTGACAAAAGCAAGTACAAAATAGTATGGATGGTATAGAAAAGGATGCCAATCTCTTATGGCAGAATTGTTGCAAAAGTGACCGCTTTCAGCTTTAAATAATAGTTCCTAATCTCTCCGGTGGCGCTAGTTAGGCTCTGGGACATGAGTATAACATGAACCAACAAATAACCCGACCAAATTACGTAGGTTGTTTTTGGTAGTATTTCGGTGTATGGTGGCGCCGCCTAATTACTGTTTTTTGATGGACACTTTTCATACATAGAGATTTGGCTCCTTTATATAGTCTCCATGCAAAATAGGTTTAGAAGTCCCTGACTTCTGAGCTAGGCATGAATGAATGAATGGATGAACGAATGAATGCATGAATGGATGAATAAATGAATGAATGAATGTTTATTTGCATCAAACAAGCACGGTTTTACGATTGTCATCTAGAAAGCCCTTTATTAAATGTTAGTACGACGGAAAAATAGTTGTGAAGAGACAGTGGAAGTTGGGACAACCTGGACCCATGACAGTCATACGTCCAAGTTGTCCCAACTCCCACTGCCCCTTTACAACAATTTTTCCATCGTACTAACATTTAATAAAGGGCTTTCTAGTCAGGCGTACAAGGAGTAACATTCTGATATGGATTTCATTACTAGGTGAAAAAATTTGAGCTTACCGGTGGAATTGGAGTCTGTGAAGTCGATTTCGGCATGCGCAGGCAGAGCATGCAAGATGGCCTGGCTCCGCCGTTTCAGTTGCTTGTTTTGCTTGTACCATTCGCCAGCTTGTTGCATTACCCTGGGGAAGAAATAAACTTGTTAATGATATGTAAGGTTAGGGTTGACATATGAAAAAACAGCCTGGTGAGAGACGGACAGACAGATAGATAGACGGACAGACAGACAGACAGCGGAGTCTTAGTAATAGGGTCCCGTTTTTACCCTTTGGGTACGGAACCCTAAAAATGGAATATAAAATAGATTGGTCATTAGTGTCATTACTTCAAAAGTCCGCCCATTAAATCTCTTATTCCAACACCTTTCGTGGGCCATTCTTCTCTCGCCTCTTCCTCTGTCCAACTCGAAACATTTATATACCTAGATTCTAATAGTTTTAGGTTAGGTTTCAAATAAACGCTGAGATTCAAACATATCTACATATCAAGTCAATCAAAAAATGCTGGTGTCATACGGACAGTCGGACATGACGAAACTATAAGGGTTCCATTTTTGCCACTTCGGCTACAGAACCCTAATAGGTAATAACAAAGAGGATATAATAAGATAGAGCCGTACTGTCATAGTAAATTTTGTAACCTCTGTAAATTCGCTCCCATCTATCGACATACTTTAAAACTAAAAATGAAGATTTATAAAAATACGTTAAAATGTATTTAAATATGGATAAATGATTTTTTTATTTGCATTAATTATTTTTATATGATTTTGACCCATGTTCTTTCACTTAACAAACGAAACCGTCAACGCCCTCTATACGAGAATAGGCCAAAACTAGTGGCGCCCTCTGATCGAGAATCAAATTTTCGTGATTTTCGAGGCACGTTTTTTTCCTTAGACTGTATTACTATTACGGAGTTATATCTATCTTTGGTAATAATGATAAACCTACAGTCCCGATATGCGATATGTATGGAGATCTGGATTCATTCTAGGTACTAGCCTGCGTTGAACGTTTAAAAACCTAAACACTATACTTACATTTTGAACAGCTAAATATGGCAATCCGTTAAAAAAAACACATCACAAAGCTCACTGACACAAAAACATTACGATCCGCCAAAAATTAAACGGACGCCATTTTCTTTTTCATGTTTTTTTTTTATTCACACAAAGCACAGACACAGGTGTTGTAAGCACAGCCAGATAGGAAACTGCAAATGATGTCCTACCAAAGTGAAAATCACTTTGAAATTATAATTTTTGGCATAATTTTTAATGTTGTTTCATAAGCTCACAAAGCTTTCTAGATTCCAATGATCATATGCAATAGGAACGATATTTGCATATTATTCGTGTTTTGTAGTAAATTAAATTAATTTGCGAACTTTAATGGTTTTGTGGTACAATCGACTACGAAGAGATGTAGAGTTAGACCAAGAAAAGTCTGCAGAGATTTTGACAGCACACGCAGTACCAGTGTTATTTGGGGCATTTTCTATGAAAAGGGACCTTACTGTCGATGGCGCTTACGCCGCACAGCGTCGCGCGGCATTGTATTTATATCGGACCATCGTTTATAATGGCGTAAGCGCCATCTACAATAAGGTCCCTTTTTATATAAAATGCCACATTTATACGTCATAATTTAATAGAAGTTTGACGTTTAAAATAACACCTGCACTCTGCGTGTGCTGTCAAAATCTCTGCAAACTTTTCTTGGTTTAACTATCCACTTTTTCACCTTACTGAGAATTTCATCATGTCAGCTCCATATAATTTATGACAAATCTCGCAAAATGGGTTTGGCCGGTCGAAGTGTAAACACGAAGTGTGTACTGCTAAAGCAGATGGCGCCAGCATAGCTCGCCTTGTCAATCCCTAGAATTGTGTCAAATTTTTGTTTTTTAATAGAATTTTATGCCCTGGATGCCAGCCCTTTAAGCCAAATCTCATAGAAAAAGGGGCAAGCTATGATGGCGCCATCTATGCCAACCTTCAGTTGCCAACCCCATTGTTTGCGGAGAGGTTTGACCGGCACCCCTTAAATGCCAACATATTAAATGACTATAATTAAAAACACAGAAGGCCATTTAAAATAAACTCAATTTGTTCTAATTAATTAAAGTGTAGTTGTTGAATAAAAATATGAATGAATCGTATAACATTTCAGTAATCAAACTATTTGAGTTTACATACATCTCAAGATTTATGAACAAGTTATAAAATTCAACATGTGGAAAGTTGGAAACAACCCTATTCCTGTTCCATTTTATATTTTATAGATTACTTGTCATTAATCAGTCACAAAAATGTACAATTAAATTGCATCATTTATTAGAGGAAAGTAGGCAGATGAATTATATAAACATTAAACCAGTTTTGTTTAGAGCGTCAGAAATTTTGCAAGCCTATTTAACGGACATTCTGATCTAGTCGTCTTGTCTAGTGAAAAGCGAAAATATAAAAGTTCGGACAATAGGCGGACTTATTGCCGTAGGGTATAACCACAGAATAAACTGGTATTTTCTATAAAAAGGGACCTTATTGTCGATGGCGCTTACGCCATTATAAACGATGCTCCGATATAAATACAATGTCGCGCGACGCTGCGCGGCGTAAGCGCCATCGACAATAAGGTCCCTTTTCATTGAAAATGGCCCAATTTAATAACAATACTAGGTACAGAAGTTTCACTCTCTAACAAAACGCGTTTATTACGACAGATATGACCGCAAGGTGGCGCAAGCAGGCGTCCGTTCCGTAGCGGTGCGCGGCAACTACTATGGCTAGACACCTAAATTGGCGTGGGCCGCATGTACTTGTAGCGAAAATCGCACCCACCCACGAAATCGCGGAGTGAGCCACGCCTGGTATAACTTAGTGTTCAAAAGACGTTAGTCATTATTAACCCGCTTATTCATAAAACTTTACAAGCGCTGGTGGCCTAGCGGTAAGAGCGTGCGAATTGCAATCCGGAGGTCGCGGGTTCAAACCCCGGCTCGTACCAATGAGTTTTTCGGAACTTGTGTACGAAATATCATTTAAATAAATAATAATAATAATTTCTTTATTCAGATACGGTGTTCCAAATTTGTTAGTTTGTTACTTAAAAGCTAGGTTATATTTACCAGTCGCTTTTCGGTGAAGGAAAACATCGTGAGGAAACCGAACTAATCCCAACAAGGCCAATTTTCCCCTCTGGGTTGGAAGGTCAGATGGCAGTTGCTTTCGTAAAATACCGTACCGTTTATTGTAATATGTAAATTTAACTTATCTCTGTCTTTGTCTTTTGCATGTTATATATTAATTTTGTGGTTTTCGGTTGTTGTCTTGTTACCTGTCGTGATTGTTTCACCGGAAGATCAGCGCTGGAAGTCGCCAGCAACATGCTGACGTGAGACCATTTCGTGGCACTTTTTCTTTTTTATGTTTCTCTGTTTTGTATAATTTTCTATTTGTGTGTGCTAACGAATAAATTATTTCTATTCTATTCTATTCTAAAAACTAGTGCCTACGCCAGTTCTTGGGATTAGTTGCCAAGCAGGCCCCAGGCTCCCATGAGCCGTGGCAAAATGCCGGGACAACGCGAGGAAGATGATATCTGTCCATTTGTCAATTCTGCGGAAACTTACTTTTGCATAACCTGCTCATCCACCTCCCTCTGGTTCTGCAGCTGCTGGTATTCTTGGAACAGCTTCTCCGACACGTCTCGTAGTGCTGAGAGCTCCCGCTCCCGCTCCGCGAGTGAACCCGCGAGGCGGGCGCGCTCGTCTGAGAGCAGGTTGAAGCGGCGTTGGAGATCTTCATGCTCGCGTTTGGCTGTGAAAAAAACATTTTGTTTATCAAATTCGACTTTTTAGCGTGGAATAATGATGATGATTGATAAAAAACCGGCCAAGTGCGAGTCGGACTCGCCCACCGAGGGTTCCGTACTTTTTAGTATTTGTTGTTATAGCGGCAACAGAAATACATCATCTGTGAAAATGTCAACTGTCTAGCTATCACGGCTCATGAGATACAGTCTGGTGACAGACAGACAGACGGACAGCGGAGTTAGTAATAGGGTCCCGTTTTTACCCTTTGGGTACGGAACCCTAAACACTATTCTATGTCCTTCCCCGGGTCACAAATTATGATCAGACCAGGTTTCAATTAAATGTTCCGCGCTTTAAGGGTGAAGACTGTGAAGAGGTAACAGACAGATATACAGACAGTTACTTTTGCATTTATAATATTTATATATAAGGAACAGTAGAGATTCTTCCATAAAGATTTCTAGAAATATAATGTTTTTGAACGACTTCTAAGAGAACTAAGTGGCGGACTTATTATTAATTACAAATATTGTTGAAATCATTGTAACCACTAGCTTCATAACTTACAAAAATAAGTATACCTACCTATGACTAAGTATGTTATTGGCCCATATTTATTTATTTACTAGCGACCCGCCCCGGCTTCGCACGTTACACAAAACCTTATTAAATTATACACCTAAACCTTCCTCAAGAATTGCTAGGTAAAAACCGTAGTTTTTGAGTTTATCGCGAACATACAGACAGACAGACGCGCGGCCGGGGACTTGTTTTTACCTATAATATGTAGTAATTATAAACCTCAACTCAACATCTGCTTTCTATGTTAAGTAATTTGTTTATCATAATATACCTACTTAGCTAACTTTGCGGTTTCACTCACGTATTTTTAGTCACTCGCGCGACATGTTTCGGAGAGCCTAAGTCGCAAGTGACTGACGCAACGCGAGTGACTAAAAATACGTGAGTGAAACCGCAAAGTTAGCTAAGTTAGTATGGTATGTCTCACGATAGTTTAAATTCGAAAATTCCTACTGTTTTCTATTTTTAAAATTTCTAAATATCCTGAAGATTATAACACTTTATCGTATTTGCCTAAAATGCCTAGATAATCTTTGTCTAACACTAGTCTAAACAACTCCACAGACCTTGCAATTTTCGATAACTGCCGTCTAAGTAGGTGTAATGAACTCAATCGATCTATCAATTGCCGCAATGTATTACAAATCGAATGCAATTTTCAATGATGTCTGTGGAGCCCATTACAATACAGCATAAACTTATATTTAAAACCAGTAAGAAAGAAGAAGAAGCACCAGAAGGCAAACGGTCCATAGGAAGACCAAAAAAACGGTGGGCAGATGACATAGTCCATACAGCTGGAAAACAATGGATGGAGAAAGCGAAGCAGAGAGATGATTGGATAAAATTGGAGGAGGCCTACACCCAAAGAGGGATCCATATAGAAGATAACATTTAAATTACAAATACAAAAACCATATAAAACTTCTTATGGAATAAAGGGCTATAATAAATAAATAAATAAAATAAAGATTTGATCTACCTTTAGTATATTTCGTTGTAAATAATCGAAACGCCATTGATTTGTTCCCATTCACTTTCCATCAGGTGTGACTAGGGCCAATCGCCGATCAGTTTATAATAATAATAAAAAAAACAACTACACAATATACCACTATAACACTAACAATGGTCAGTATTCAGTAACGATTGAACTTAAAAACATTTTAATTGACGAACAATTTTTTTAACTATGGTATATTAATGAACATATACCTAATCATAAATTTTCCTTTCTCTACCCAATAGTGCATATATGTACCTACTACTTATATTATTATTTACAAATTTTGACAAGCTCTTATTTCAATTTTATAACATGCAGATACGTCTGCGAGCGATACTCCAAATTTTATATTAAAGGAACCGCCACCCCAAAGGCGTGTATACATGAGGGAAGGAATGGAAAGATTTGCAAGGTTCTGTTAGGCTTCCGTAGCTCAATTGGTTAAGACCAACGCACGGATTGCGGAGGTTGCGGGTTCAAATCCTGCCGGAAGTGTAACTTTTTCCATTTTTTCCTTTAATATAAAATTTTAAGCTCTTATTTAATGGCTTAAAAGGTCAAGCAACAGAAGTGGCGGTGGACCGGTCACATCATCAGAGAAGGGCTAGAAAAGTGGACAAGAGACCTTATAGAGTGGTACCTAAGGGGGCACAAAAGGAAGAGAGGAAAGCCTACTCGTAGATGGTCGGATGACTTTAAAAGGATAGGCGGAGTGGACTGGACCAGGAAAGCAAGAGATCGCGATACCTGGAAGGACTTGGAAGAGGCCTATGTCGGAGGACAAGCTGAAGTTGTCGATGGGAACTAGAAAATAGTAAATAGTAATATATAGTAGTAGTAGTAGTAGTAAATCACTTTATTGTACAAAACAAAAATTGTTAACATGAAATTCATATAAATATAATTATAGAGAAAAATAAGGTATATTTTTAAGTAGATTGTTACAAAACTTCAGAAATAAAGGCTATTTTTATTTTTATTATTTATTGGCCGACTGGTGTGGCCTAGTGGGTAGTGACCCTGCCTGTGAAGCCGATGGTCCTGGGTTCGAATCCCGGTAAGGGCATTTATTTGTGTGATGAGCACAGATATTTGTTCCTGAGTCACGGGTGTTTTGTATGTATTTAAGTATTTATATATTATATCCAAAGCCTCTATAAAAACTAGATTTAAAAAATATATATTATTATATATCGTTGTCTGAGTACCCATAACACAAGCCTCCTTGGGCTTACCGTGGGACTTAGTCAATCTGTGTAAGAATGTCCTTATAATATTTATTATTTATTTATACATATATTAAAGGAAACGTTCACAGTGCTGGGAATGACTTGAATTTGAGACTGGTACACTGGTCAAATTGCTCTTAACCAACTAAGCTAGCCAGACCAAGCTAAGTTGGCAGCAATTTTAATAGTACAGATTGTGCAAGTGTTATGGTAGCCCCTGCTACAAGGTGTGCCCAAATTACTACATGAAAATTCAGTGAGTACAAGTTATAGATAATATACAAAATAGCTACTTGTTCTATATTATCTGATTAACTAGTGATAAGCATACTAACAAGTGATGAAACATGATTAGGTCTAGATTGACACCTTGCTTGCCTTCAATATTCAAGGATTTGTTACCAAGATAGGAATTCAAAACATAACTGAGTTATTTGCTATTTCCAGTTATATTATATAGTAGGTATGTATGTACTATATTCTGTTAGTGACACATTTAAAGGTAGTACTTAAATTAATAACAAAAATATGTGCTAATCTTAAGGAAGACTAGCAAAATATTACCTAAGCTTTGTCATAAATAACACGTAAATGTACAGTCACTTTCAACACGTAATTTTAAGTACTTCTAAAGTAAACTAGTCGGCAACCTACCTTGGACTTTCAAAAGTAGGCGAAAAGGAAGTTAAAAAGAAATTAAACGCTTTAAAATCGGTAAGGAACAGAAACAAGCTCAATAAGGAACAAGTAATTGCTTTTAAACGACCATACAAAGGTAAACGTGATAAAAATATCATTACCTTGTTCGTCTCGAGGTTAAACCATATCGAAGACGAAATCAACACATCTCACGTATTGTATACACTTTCAATGTGGTCGTTTTGTGCTAAATTTGTTTGATTATGCCATTGAGCTATTATTACTACGTAGTACATTATACTTCAATGGATTATGCAAATAAATTTGCATTACAAGCTCTCTTTTGCATTATAAAAACAATTAAATCGCAAAATTAACTAAGCAAAGTTGTCTCTTTGTTGTCAACCAAAAACTTTGTTTTGACATTTCAATTTCATGACCTTAACTCATTTTTAATAAAAAAAAAAAAACAAATAGAGTTGGGCATGGGCTGTTTAGAAAACCTAAGTCGATACATCAATTTTTATAAAATTATCTTTATATTTATTTCAACACTTTATAAGTTGTGTTTTGGTTATGCTTGAAAGGTTCGCCTTTGTTATGAAGTGCGCAGTTTCTTGAACACAGGTATAAGTCAGATCAATAAATATTAAGACAATCTATAACTATTCAATACAAATGTCTACTGTTAGAAACCAATTCACTAAAGCAAGACTCTTTCAAAGATTGAGCGCTATAAAACTTTAGGAATACGTAATGCATATGCAACAGGTTATCATCTGATTCACTGTCATAATCCGACAAATACGCGAATAGGATATCCACTCATGTTATCTTTTTGCAAACCTGTCAAGACCGAGCATGCGCAGTAACCATTTAAGTAAAAAAGCTAAAACAAAACGTACCTTTTTCGGATTTGAGTAGGCTGGATTTGTGTTTTCTTTCGGATTCTTCATATCGGTTTTTCCACTTTTCAACGTAAGTTGCAGCAACAATATTCGCTTCCTTGGTGTGGTGCGCGTCGGGCGGCGTCATCCTGGCCGCTGTCGCGCGCGGTATCCTCGTGGCCGCGCCGCCTCCCGGACAGAGCGAGACAGCGCTCCGCACCGCACACGGGCTGTTGCTTGCGATCGCAAATACATTATCACCGTTCCTTTTAATCATTTTTGCATTCGATTTTTACCGCGAACGAACGCTCGCCTCGCATCACGTATGCACTCACGTGGCCCGATCAACAGGCTGGCGGAACACTAAATTAATTGACCAAACTCTTTGTTCCCGTTGAGGAAAATAGCGCGGTCTCACGTTGATTGTATAGTCGGTCTGTAATGAGAGAAATTGTAAAAGCGTAGAACGGCGTTGAGTGTCAGAGTGCAACTAAAGTTAACCTGTGCTTGTGATATGATAATGAAACATCGTCTTTGTGAGTCACAGCGGGGTTCATGTTCATTGTTTACATTAGACGCTTGCCTCATATGTGCTACTCGAGCCTTCGTAGTCTCGTCATAGAATTTAGTAGAAATTAATCATTGTAATCATGCATGTGCACGATAGGTGCTGATTATGTTATCATTGTATTTTATCGTTTACGTTTATATATTATGCAATTGGCATATTTGTAGTTGTAACGAATTTAATCATCAATTCGTCGAAAACTAGTTTTGTTTACCTATGAAGTCACAGACCACAGTTTCCTGTTGATGTTTTTTGTTCGATATAGTGAATGTGTGTTTATAAATGTTGTTCCTAGTTGATTGTAATTTGATAGTAACAAATAGATCTTAGGTATAATAATATTTTCATAAATTTTGTAATTGTTTATATTGTGCTATAGTAATGTCTAATTACAATACCTACAAAATTATTATCTTTATGTTTTATTAATTTAAAGTAAACTAAACCCAAAAAAAAGCTGTAACAAATCCCCTCATAAGATGTTTTGTTTTATAACTACTAACACAAAATTATTACATTATAAAATAAAGTGATACTTCTATCAAGAGCAACAATAGAATAAGATTTAGATAGTATTAACAATATGTACCTCAAACACAGTATAGTCACTAGCCACCGTACTTACATCACAGTTTATAACTTTATACCCACAGCACAAAGAATGTCCACAAACAATATAAAACAGCGAACACCAAAAAACAAAACACTACTGTTAAAGTCCGCACCGAAAACGCACTGAAAGCATTTGGTCCAAGTATGGCTGACGGGAATTCTAAATTTAAACTATTTCCAATGAACGACACCCAACGACTGGCCTATAACGACAAGACGAACTGTGTGGGACGACGTCGCGACTTGTAAAGTGATTTAATTGCTCAGACTTGACTTGACAATACCAGACTTAATTAGACCTTTGGATGTAAAACGGCCGATACGCTTAGCTAAGGTCGACAAACTGTTTTGTAACGTTATGAAAAGCGAAATTAATCACGAGACTAAGCGTCCCACTAAACAGCATATGGCTCTCATTGGTGAGAGTAACTGGGCCATTCCCACGCAAAACCGGTGCAAATAATGGACATGACTTACTCCTAAGTGCTAGACATTCCATCTTGTTCAAACAGAGCGTGATACTGTAATCTAAAGATATGATAACTAGAGCTAGAATGCGAAATTATGGATACAAAATATGCACAGCGAATATGTATCCTGTCCTTTCAAAAAAGTTTACCAGGCAGCTATTGAGAAGCACATAAACAAACAAAAAAGAGTCAAGGATCGGAAACAAACCGTGCCTATACAAAAACTTGGTCTTACAAAACTTTTCCATATTTAGAAATCAGTGTCAGTTCGGGTTGTGTGGAGTCTGTGAGTAGTCAAGGCAATCCGATTACGACCTTACAATGGAAACATATTTCATTAAATTCGCTTCAACCCTGGTAAAGGCTTTACAAACTGGTCAGCGAACTACTTAAATGGCGTTGGGATAAAATATAATGGAGGAAGCGAGTACAGTATGTTGAAGTTTCACTAAGTATCAAATCAAATGTTGAAATTAAAGGACGGGACGCTCGTTTTGTGCGGATGAAGTGAACAGTGTTTTAAACGTAAAACAAGGGTTAAGATCATAATAGAAATAGAAAGAATGGCAGAGAATCATAATAAGCTCTACGAAAAATATTTGGGCATAGATAAAAGTAATCAAGTCTAAATAAAACCTAAATAAAAATCTAAATTAGAACCTTCATAATTGACGATTATTTGACGATGCTCTTAATCAAGTAGGTAGCTGAAATATTTACAACATAATAATAGAGATTATGATCAGTGTATGTGTACTTATATATTACACTGTCGTAGTTACACGTTCACGTTACACATCAGCTCATTCTTCACGCCAAATGATAAACATACAGTCCAAAATTCGTTCATAAAAACGAAATTATCATCTTACACGCACGTGCGATCGTTAATCGCTCGTCTCGAGTCCTTTGACTTATTATTTTTATGAGCGAATTACAAAATTAAACAAGGTCGGCTCATTCACCCCTGCAGCCTATTTATGTTCTTGTTAACCCGGTACTGGATGTTAACATGCGTGGGATTACATGCCGTGGACAGAAATGGCATTTACGTCTGTAAAGAAGTTGAACTTTAAAACTTTTTTCATATTTATGACTGCTATAAAGATGTTTCTTGCCTCGCCATCACCATTTTCTACTTTCCATATTCACAATGTGGCACATAAAAATGTGTAATATTACTAATCGTTTGCATCCGAACTATTCCAGAGTATCCTAAAATTCGTGATTCTATAATGTATATATATATTTTAAAGCAAACACCTTTTTTATGTAGGCTTTACAGCATCAAAATAATTCATCCATTAACAGCAATTATTAAAGCTAGGTTCACCATGTTGTAACCACTGGTGGAGAAGTTACAGTTTAAATTTCCAAACTGACTAGTGATTAGTATTGACAAATCCAATGAACATTATTCTTGTTACACTAAATGTCGAGGACGGCCTTAATTACCCAATTGTTTAATTCCAGCTAGCTAGCTATATACTAGACCAATTAAACATTTTACACACCCATAGCAAACTTATACACTCCCATTCTGACCTCGATTATGTACTAAAAATTAAATGTATTATTCACTCTTTTCTCGATCATAGGTAGATAAGTGCCTTTTAACGGGAACTACTTAGCTTGAACCAGACTGATACAAATTATATCACCCAAAGAAAGGCTAACAATTATTGTACCAATTATATTACAAAGTAACTCTATAGGAGAAATAAAAAATAATTGACAGACCAAATAATTAACTACAATGAATACATATGCAGAAAAAAGTTGCTATGCTAGAACAACTTAGCATAAATATGTGGATCTATTCTTGCGTGGGAGACAGTCTAGAAACAGTTTATTGCGACAGTTTATATTATACTGTCTATGTGGGTGTAGCAAATGAAGCGACAAGAAACCATCGCCCAACATCAGTCTTAACAAAATATGTCTCCAGCATGTTTTTTAAACCTGAATATGCTAATTGTTTGGTAGAAAATTAAGCCAACACCTTATAAATAAAAATAAGTGGTACTTATTATTTCTTGTGGCCACCAAATGATCTTTTAAAATCAATATTTTCATTACCATGCCCATTTTGTGTAACTATTAAGCTTCGTTTAAAAACTATTCATCCTGAATTCTATAACCAGTCAGGTTCTTTTAAAATTATTTACCTTGTGTGTAATAGCATTTATTATGCTAATTATAATAAACTAAAGCTGAATTATGCATACAATGCCAATTAATCTGGACTTGACCTGACCCCTATATTTTTCGATTCATATCACATGACAGACGTCATCGCATTGTTTTTGTCATGACTCATGCCCAATTAAATTTGGCAAGTTTGCATAAAGATTGCAGACTTATTTATTATGTACGCGTTATAAATTTGTAATGAGGGCTATCGTTTTTTTGCTCACCAGTTGGCGCCTCTGTTGATGGTGGTCCAAAAGACTATAGAACAGCTGTCAGTCATTGAAGTGACAAATGACATTTGACATTTCGAACTATGGAAAAGACCACCATCTACACTAGCGCCCCTAGCGGCGAATTCATACGCGATAGCCCTCATTAAAAAGAAACACGTGGCAATGAGCCAGAATTACTAAGAAATATTTAAAAAAAATTGATACGCTTACACAGTCAGTACTGATTTATGAAGGTCCAAACTTTTGGTGGTTTATTGTTGGACACCTCACCCTACCTAACCATATAACAGACCATATTAAAATAAATACACTATACGAGCCTCAACGCCTTATAAACTCCTAAAAATTCAGCAAAAGAAAAATACAAAAAAAGATGATAGGCCATTTTCCAGTATAATATCTAAGTGTGCCCTATATAAAATAAAATTAAAAGGTAAGTAAGTAAGTAAATATTCTTTAAGTAAGTAAAATTATAAGAATAAAATTCATTGCCAAGAACTGCAGCTAGCAAATCGATAGGCTTCCCAAACCAAAGCTCAAGGCCGGCTATTATTCCCTAGCCAGCAGGTCTAGCCGATTAAGATTAGCTCTACAATGACAGACGGACAATTAGACCTGTACCGCTGGCTATATTTTGACCCCTAGGTTATAAAAATATTAAAGTCAATTCTGTTTTCGCTTATGAATACTTTGTTAAGATGTAAATCTTACATTTTGTTTTGTGTCATATATATAATTTGCTTTTCTAGTAATTTGTTATTTTGTGGTAATTATTTTTTATTTTGAATTATCTTGGAGAAAAAAATATTCGAGAGAACACATGTAACTGTGTTGCATTTAGGATAGTGTTTTTAGTGTGAAAACATAGTTTGTGTCAATTACGTCCACTGCAATCTGATACTATGTCATAATATTCTAAATGACACAAAAAAAAATTTGAGTTAAAAAAAATTACTTAGGTCGAATTTAATCGTTTAAATAGGTCCATTAAATGATTTTGTGTCTTATTAAGGCATAGCTTCATAAGATATTTGATGATTTTGTTGTAACAGGCTGTCACCGTTACAAAAGAATATTAAAGATATTAGAGTTTACATCTTATTAATTTGAAATGCAAGATAAATAAGATGTATGAATTTGTGTCACTTGCATCCACTGCATAAACAAATATTACAAAAATATTATTTGCGTTCAAACGAAGCTAGCGGGCGGTCTGAATGGGCAACGGAGGCCGTGCAGGGTGGGGCCGCGGCGTGACCTTGCCGTACGCAACGCATGTTTACTTCGCCTGTGCGCCAAATTAACGCAACTTATTCAAAGAAGTTACGCAAACAACACAACAACAAGCAACAAGCAAGCAAAGAATGCGTCGAATTATCTTTTACCTATTTAAAACTTATAGATATTGTACAATGTCACCATTATGCAAAAGAACTGTAAGTACATGTTTGATTTGCGAGCGAGCTGGCAACATTGCGCAGGGAAATCTTAAAAATATCGCGTTTACGTGAACGCCACATACATTTGTGACAGTGATAGGGAAAAGGTACCACTAAAGTAAAATTTGGTTATTAATACCGTGACTTTCTTTCATTCTTTGATAAAAAAAATTGCTATTTATGCAACAAGTGCGGAAGTCATCTTTACGCACGTGTATCATACAACGTTTTACTATGCATTGTGCGAGTAAATAAAAAAACATGTCATGGCAAATAAGTTTAATTATTAAAAGGAGTGTTTTAAATCGACACGAGTTGCGAATTACTTATTCGCACGTCTATCGTACGTTTTACAGTACATATGGCCCTTTAAACTTTCGACATATGCACGGTAAGTGCTCTTTTCCGCACTAGTGCGAGAAAGTAGCACCATATGTACTGTAAAAAAAAATTGAAAACAAAAAGCACTTGTGCGGAAAAGCAGTACTTTCCGCACGATATGGCTCCGTAGGAAACGCACTTTTCGAGCACATGCATTGTAAAAAAATATATAGGACTGTATCTCCTTAACCGTGCGTCGTAGCGCAAAATAATAAAATTTTCGTTCCCCTTTATGTAACCCAAAAGTAATACATGAAAAATACAATGAAAAAAAAAAGAAACAAAATCTTTATAGGGCTGTATTAGCTGTATCTCCTATATCGTGCATCGTAGCGCAAAAATAATCAAATTTTCGCTCCCCTTAAGAAACCCTTAATTAAAACTTTAAAAAAAAAACAGGAAAAAACTTTATAGAGCTATTATAGCTATATATATAGATATAATATCTCCTAAACCGTGCGTGGTGGCGCAAAAATAATAAAAATTTCGTTCCCCTTTATGAAGCCCCAAAGCAATATACTAAAAACACAATGAAAAAAAAAGAAAAAAAATAACAAAAAAACTTTATAGGGCTGTATCTCCTACACCGTGCATCGTAGCGCAAAAATAATTAAAAAAATCCCTTTAAGAAACCCCTAATTAAGATTGAAAAACGCAAAAAAGAAAAAGAGGAAAAAAAATCATTTTAGGGCTGTATCTCCTAAACCGTGCGTCGTAGCGCAAAAATAATAAAATTTTCGTTCCCCTTTACGGAACCCCAAAGTAATATGTAGGTAAGATGGCGCTGCCGCCCACGACAATTGTGCTCCAGTATTTAGTAATATTATAAATTCTTAAAATGGATTATGAAAGAAAAACAAAGACTTATCGTGTGCAAAAAGACCTTTTACGCGTGTGACGTTGTTATCCTAGTTGTATATAAAATAAAACAGTGCAAAATTTGGACACAAAAGACAAGTGCCGTTACGTACCTACTGTTTATAGTTTGAAACAATAAACAAATAAACTGCATGAATTTTATGTGACCGTTCGACAATCCAGTTATTAAAGTGCTAATTCTACAACTAACAAGTGACTTTTAAACAGTGAAATACCAGACTAATTAATGTGTAAATACTATATACTTTTCGAAAACACTAACAGTCTGCTAACGAACATTTCAAATACCATTGGGACAAAACTCTCATTAAAATCTGTGCAAAAGGATCGAACCAGGCAAACGTGACTTGTTACCACACACTGTGATATATTGATAAGACTTATTTTATGTTTTAATCTTATAATTTGCGAATATAAAGTTTTATCTAAAACTCTGCCATCTTACGGCTTACTGAAGAACTTTCAAGTTAAAGCCCAATTAACCACGAGAGAGAGCGAGTCGGCTATAGTTCTATAAGGAACCTATTGCAATTACTTAGAGTAGCTCCTCCTACTTAGCGATAACATTTGCCGTAAAAATAGGCCTACATTTCACCGTAAACAAACTTAACCATTACAAAACTAATTATAATTAGTATCTGTAAGTCTGAAAAATCACAATTATGGCTGGGAATAAGGCAATAAAGTGTCTTAAATGCGGAAAAAAGATTATTACTAGACAATACTTGAAATGTTCAGTATGCGCAAATAACTTTGATCTTGATTGCGCGACCGTTTCAAAAAAGCATTTCATCAACATGGAAAAACAAAAACAGAACTGGATATGTCAACCCTGCATTACTGAACAACTACGTCTCCAGTCTCCGTCGAATAGCAATGTAACAACACGGAAACGTTATAAAATTAATGTAACAACAAAAAACTCCTTTGACTCATTGTCATCACAGTCATCAGATTCTACGGAGGAGGACGACTTTTCTTCGAGATCGTCATCATCAAGTTTGACGAAACATAAGACTAATAAGAGCCGCCCAGGAAGAATCGATAACTCTAATTATAACTTAGAAAAATTGAATAATAAGATATGCAATTTGCAGGAAAAACTGAGCAGTGCGGAGTTAGAAATCGAAAATTTGTTGGCCGAAAACTACGCTTTAAAAAAAAGTATTGCAGAATCTACCAATAAACCGAAAAGTAGGACCAAAAAGAAAAAGCGGCTAAACCAATCAAATTCCGTATTTACGCCAAGTCAAAAAAAGGACGAGATCACCTTATCAGGCGGTGAAAACACTAATCTTAACGAGTCATTGTTATTTAATAAGGTCTTAAGTGACAGTAGTATGGTCAACAGCACGAGATTATTTCCATCACAAGACAACGGTAAGAAGTTATCTCCACCGCAGGAAATCCCTCCGTGTAAACTTCCCCATGAATCTACTCATTCGACAGAACCCTTTAAAAGAAAAGTTTGTATAATGAGTTCAAATAAATTTAACAAAGTATTACCGTGTGCTGAGCGTTTTTTAGGTGATACATATGACTTCTGCCATTACTTGTCGCCAGATATCGGCGTCAAACATATTGTAAAAAATATAGAAATGAAATTAATTAATTATACCCATCATGACTACTGTTTAATATTTATCGGTGAAAATGATTTTAAATGTTCTCAGAACTACTTTAATTTAGTGACACATATAAGAAATACTATACAACAATGTAATCATACAAATATAATATTATGTTGCCCTACCTTTAATTGTGGATATTTTGCTAATGTATTTAATCGTAGAATAGAATTATTTAATCAAATACTGTACAATGACATCAGAGAAAACGAATATGCATATTTCTTTGACTCGAACTCGCATCTTACTTATGACTATACTATGTTTAAAAAACAAACCGGTCGTTTAAATAATGACGGTTTTAAAGCAATATTCCATGCTGTCAGCGAAACATTAAAAACACTGCCGGCTTATTCTCCAATTCTCAAACAATCATGCGAAAATGCCATCACCCCGACAACGCATTCCCATCAAAATACCATCACTGAAACATCACGTAGCAATGTTTCAATACACTCAACACAATTTCACACGCCGACATATAGTCAAGAAACCGATAATCAAATGAATAAAAATGAGCAAACGAGTCCTGCACAGTTAGCGCCAGTTAAACAGCTTTTTCGTGAAGAAACATAGCAACCAATTAATAAATAAACAGTTTGCTATTTTCCACCAGAATATCGCAGGAGTTCTAAACAAAACCGAAGAACTTGAAATCGCAATTATGGAATTAAGACAAAAAAATATTGACATCGATGTTTTATGTCTTACCGAGACTTTTATTAAAAAAGGAGATGAAACTTTCCTCAACCTACAAAACTTTAAACTGGCATCCTCTTACTCGAGGGAAAAAAAAAGAGGAGGCACGTGCATATTACTTAAAGAAGGCTTTGATTTTGACGAATTAGTTTCAATAAAACACCTTACAAAAGAAAAAGTTTTTGAAGTCTGTGCTATAAAAATAAAAAAGTTAAATATTATTGTAGTGTGTTTATATCGTACTCCAGACTCAAGTATGGATTCCTTTTTTATACAGCTTGAACAACTTTTTACGATCCTGAGTCGTTACAATAGCAAAATTATATTAGCTGGGGATTTTAATATTGATTTTTTGAGCAGGAGCAAGTATAGGACACAAATAGCAGACATATTTTCAAATTATAACTTTAATATCCATATTACGCAACCCACACGTCAAAAAACATGTATTGATAATATTGTGAGCAATATTGACACCGTTATAGGGAAAACACACAGTTTTGGTTTGTCTGACCACGATACAGCACAAACTATTGAATTTGCTATAAAGTCATGTAAAGAAAACCAATTCGAATTTATATATAAGTATGATTTCAGTGACCATAACATGCAAAAATTCCAACAATGTATAAGTAGCTTAACTTTTAACGACGTATTGACGTCCGAAAATGTGGAAGAATCATTTGGGTTATTACACGAAACCATTTCACTATACTTCAACCTATGTTTCCCGGTCATAAAAATACGCATAGCAAAGAATAAACAGCTGCCATGGATTACTAAAGGGTTGCGGAAAAGCTGCAAAACTAAGAGTAAGTTGAGATTTCTCTTTTACAAGAATAAAAATAAATGTGTATCCGACCAATACAAGTTACTATTTAGAAAATACTCTAAACACCTGAAAAATTGTTTTGATACCGCGAAAAGGAATCATTTCAATAACATATTGAATAATGCGGAGAACAAAGGTAAAGCTACATGGGATATAATTAATACTTACACAGGCCGTTCTACAAATTCAACAGAGATTAAGGCGATAGAACATAACAATAACTTATTGACCGATCCTCAAAAAATTGCTGATGTTTTCAATAATTTCTTCATAGATATAACCCAAAATAGTATTGCAAATAAACAATATTTTTGTTCTTTGGATAGGGTCGAAAAAACAATTTTTATTGAGCCTACGGACCCTCATGAGATAGTCAAATTAATAAAGGCCCTGAAGAATACGAGATCCGTCGGAATCGACAACATTAATGTTAAGGCTCTTAAAGCTATAGCCAATGACATAGCGGTGCCGTTAGCTCATGTTGTAAATCTGTCATTGGAACAAGGGCATTTTCCCAACAAGCTCAAGTTTGCAATTATAAAGCCTTTATTCAAGAAAGGGATCATGACAGATAAAAGCAACTATAGGCCTGTGGCGCTTTTGCCAGTTATATCGAAAGTCTTTGAGAAGGTCATGTACGCGAGGATTTTTAAATTCTTAAATAAAAATCGCATATTCTGCTCAGAACAAAGTGGATTCCGTAAAGGGAAATCAACTATACATGCTGCATTTAATTTAGTTTGCACTGTACTGGATGCACTAGATGCAAACGACATAGTTATAGGCTTATTCCTAGATTTAAGTAAAGCTTTCGATTTCGTAGATCATTCAATTCTACTTAAAAAAATTGAAAAATATGGCATAAGGGGGCCCGCATTCAAATGGCTGCATAGCTATTTATCAGATCGTCACCAAATAACTAGGATTCAATATACATCTTTGACCGATAATTCTAAGCTAAATGTCGACTCTGTTTCACGTATAAATCACAGTGGAGTACCGCAGGGCAGCATATTAGGGCCACTCCTATTCTTGCTCTATATAAATGATCTTCCTACTTGTATTAAACATCGCTGCCTTTTGTTTGCAGATGATACAACGATAATTATTAGAGGTAAAAACGACAAAGAGCTAAAAGAGAGCATAAATGCTACTTTGACTGATGTAGGGCATTGGCTGCATCGGAATGGTCTCTGCATGAATGCTTCAAAAACTAAATTAGTTCGATTTGCTACAAGGAATAGTAAAATAATACCATTAACTATAAAAATTGATAATGAGCAAATTGAAGAAGTATCACATACAAAGTTCCTAGGCATTGATATAGACGAATATTTAAATTGGAAACAACAAATAGACGTAGTTTCCACTAAAATCAATAAATTTATTTATGCCATAAAAAAACTGAAGCGTATCACTTCTGACAAAACCGCGCTACTTGTTTATCATAGCTATGTTGCTTCTGCACTGCGCTATGGAATAGTATTATGGGGAAATGGCACAAATGTAAAACAAGCTTTCATAGCACAAAAAAAATGCGTGAGGGCTATAGCGGGAGTCAGGTGGTCAGAGTCATGCAGGCCGTTGTTTAAAAAGTATGGAATCTTGACAGTTCCGAGCTTATACATCTTAGAAATGTGTAAATTCGTTAAATGCAATTTGGAATTATTTGATCAGAAATGTAACATTGGAAAGCGCACAGTCACACATAAAGCTTTGATTGTCCCAAAAAGTAGATTAGAAGTGTATAAGAAAAATTGCTACCACATGGCTGTCCGCATTTACAATGCACTTCCTATGTCATGGACAGAGTTACCAAGCAACAAATTTTTCTCTAAGTTAAAAACCTTTCTATTAACTGAATGTTTTTACAATCTCGATGATTTTCTTCTCAGAACAGAACAAAATCGATCGCTTGACATGTAAATTATAATGTATATTGACTTGAATTGTAATGTAAACTATACTAATATTGAATTGACTCTGTCTTTGGAATGTAATTTATCTAGCTATTATATATATATATTACTATTGTATTTTAGGAATAAGTCTATTGTATACCCTAAACCGGTTGATTGTGACACTTACTATTATAAGATACTATTGTAACATCTGTATACTGACATGCACAATCTGACAATAAATGATTACTTACTTACTTACTAATATACAAAAAACACAATGAAAAAAAAAAACAAAAAAAACTTTATAGGGCTGTATCTCCTAAACCGTCGTAGCGCAAAAATAATCAAATTTTCGTTCCCCTTTGTGGAACCCCAAACTAATATACAAAAAGCACAATGAAAAAAAAAACAAAAAAAAAATCTTTATAGGGCTGCATCTCCTAAATCGTGCATCGTAGCGCAAAAATAATCAATTTTTCGTTCCCCTTTAAGGATCCCTTAATTAATACTTAAAAAAAAAACAAAAAAAAAAACAGGAAAAAATCTTTATAGAGCTATATCTCCTAAACCGTGCGTGGTAGCGCAAAAAGAACAAAATTTTCGTTCCCCTTTACGGAACCCCAAAATAATATACAAAAAACACAATGAAAAATAAAAAACAACAAAAAAAAATCTTTATAGGGCTGCATCTCCTAAACCGTGCATCGTAGCACAAAAATAATCAAATTTTCGTTCCCCTTTAAGAAATCCTTAATTAAAACTTAAAAAAAAACCAGGAAAAAAAACTTTATAGAGCTATTATAGCTATATATATAGATATAATATCTCCTAAACCGTGCGTGGTGGCGCAAAAATAATAAAATTTTCGTTCCCCTTTATGCAACCCATAATTTATATTTAAAAAAAACGCAAAATTAAAAAAAAAACATCTCATCATTATCTCTTAAACCATGCGTCGTAGTGCAAAAATAATTTAAAAAAATCCCTTTAAGAAACCCGTAATTAATACTTAAAAAAAAAAAAACAAAAAAAAACAGGAAAAAAAACTTTATAGAGCTGTATCTCCTAAACCGTGCGTGGTACCGCAAAAACAATAAAATTTTCGTTCCCCTTTATGCAACCCATAATTTATATTAAAAAAAAACGCAAAATTTAAAAAAAAAATCTTTATAGGGCTGTATCTCCTAAGCCATGCGTCGTAGCGCAAAAATAATAAAATTTTCGTTCCCCTTTATGCAACCCATAATTTATATTTAAAAAAAACGCAAAATTTAAAAAAAAAATCATTATAGGGCTGTATCTCTTAAACCATGCGTCGTAGCGCAAAAATAATTAAAAAACCCCTTTAAGAAACCCGTAATTAATACTTAAAAAAACCAGGAAAAAAAACTTTATAGAGCTGTATCTCCTAAACCGTGCGTGGTACCGCAAAAACAATAAAATTTTCGTTCCCCTTTATGCAACCCATAATTTATATTTACAAAAAACGCAAAATTAAAAAAAAAACTTTATAGGGCTGTATCTCCTAAACCATGTGTCGTAGCGCAAAAATAATAAAATTTTCGTTCCCCTTTATGAAACCCCAAAGTAATATACAAAAAACACAATGTAAAAAAGAAAAAAAGAAAAAAAAACAATAAAAAAATCTTTATAGGGCTGTATCTCCTAAACCATGCGTCGTAGCGCAAAAATAATAAAATTTTCGTTCCCCTTTATGCAACCCATAATTTATATTTAAAAAAAAACGCAAAATTTAAAAAAAAAATCATTATAGGGCTGTATCTCTTAAACCATGCGTCGTAGCGCAAAAATAATTTAAAAAACCCCTTTAAGAAACCTGTAATTAATACTTAAAAAAAACAAAAAAAAAACCAGGAAAAAAAACTTTATAGAGCTGTATCTCCTAAACCGTGCGTGGTACCGCAAAAACAATAAAATTTTCGTTCCCCTTTATGCAACTCATAATTTATATTTAAAAAAACGCAAAATTTAAAAAAAAAATCTTTATAGGGCTGTATCTCCTAAACCATGCGTCGTAGCGCAAAAATAATAAAATTTTCGTTCCCCTTTATGAAGCCCCAAAATAATATACAAAAACACAAGAAAAAGAAAGAAAAAAATAATAACAAAAAAACTTTATAGGGCTGTATCTCCTAAACCGTGCATCGTAGCGCAAAAATAATCAATATCCGTTCCCCTTTAAGAAGCCCCTAATTATGATTTAAAAACGCAAAAAAGAAAAAGAGAAAAAATCATTTTAGGGCTGTATCTCCTAAACCGTGCGTCGTAGCGCAAAAATAATAAAATTTTCGTTCCCTTTTATGAAACCCCAAAGTAATAACAAAAAACGCAATGACAAAAAAAAGAAAAAAAAACTTTAGGGATGTATCTCCTAAACCGTGCATGGTAGCGAAAAATAATCAAATTTTCGTTCCCCTTAAGAAGCCCTTAATTAAGATTTTAAAACGTAAAAAAGAAAAAGAAAAAAATCTATATAGGGCTGTATCTCCTAAACCGTGCGTCGTAGCGCAAAAATAATCAACTTTTCGGTCCCCTTTATGTAACCATTAATTTATACAAAAAAAAACGCAAAAAAAAAAGTTTTTTTTTTATAGGGCTTGATCTCCTAAACCATGCGTCGTAGCGCAAAAATAATTAAATTTTCGTTCCCCTTTATGAAACCCCAAAGTAATATACAAAAAACACAATGTAAAAAAGAAAAAAACAATAAAAAAAACTTTATAGGGCTGTATCTCCTAAACCGTGCGTCGTAGCGCAAAAATAATCAAATTTTCTTTCCTCTTTATTCAACCCTTAATTTATATTTTAAAAAAAACGCTTTCACTAAACTGCTGTAACTCGGAAACTTAGAATCCACAAAGGGGACTTTACTAAATTATGACACATATTAAAGCCTGACCAGTAATATATGATCATTGTCAAGAGGGCGCTGTTCAATCTCATGTATAGGGTGACAGTTCAGTATAGTATGAAAAAATATTGTATTTAATGAACATCATCATCAATGTAATTAATGTTGCTTGCCACGCTTAAACATAACAAAAATCACAATAAATTGCGTCTTAAAATAAACTTAAAAAATCTACTAAAAATCGAAACAAAAGTAATTTTTAAGTCGCTGATGTGACATTCTCAATCAAAAGGTAGGTACCACTTTGTCGTTTACCATAAAGACGAAATTTGATTATATCTTTATACAAATAACCTGTCAGAGAAAGTGGTACCTTTTGATTAGGAACGTCACAAATGTTGGTCAGTATGAGGAGTGCAGCCTACAGTTTATTTTTAATTATATTTATATACCTACTACGGTAAGATTGATAAGACAATGTAATTATGCCTCCGAATGAAATAAATACACTGTATCGCAAAACTAAGTGGCGAGACAGCTCATAATGCCATCTCTTGGTTGGTCTTAACTTAACAAGGGTAAAGGAGATAGTATTAAGATCTCAGTCGCCGGCTGATATTGCGGCAAGTATAATAAGCACCCCACCCGCGTAGGTACCCTTCCCCGCGCACGCCCTTCTTGCTCAATTGAGTTTTATTAAAATAGTAAAAAAACCGTGGATCAAAATGACCCAAATTATGAATGATGTCTCAATGTGGTATTATAATATTATAGACGTAAACTTAATAATATGAATTTTTTTTTGTGGCAGATACAGGGTGTTAATTAGAAAAAAATTTTTTTTAAATAAAAGCGGTGGATGAATTTGACACAGATTTCTTTGAATAACATATAACAATGTTCTGTAAAGTATAACACTTCACTTACCGACTCTAATATTTTTTTAGGCGTTTTAGGATCAATATTAGGTATTTATTAAATGCCATTATACCCGTGGATGAAAATGACACAAAATGCGTGTGTACGTCGGAAGCCACTTTGCCTTTACAGGGAAACAAAGAATTTCGTCTCGAATATTTTTTTTACAGAATGCTGATTGAAAAAAGAAATACCTAAATTTCTACCTAAGCAAATACCTAGGATGACACAAAATATTATTTTTAGGTTTAGTATATGGTCTGGAAACTATATATAAAAAATAAGCAACATTAATATTCTTATAACCTCAGAAGTTATTGGTACAGGTCTAAATAGACTTTCAGGCCTATTGTGATGGACTTATTATTAAATATTACTAGGAATGAACTAAATAATAATATTGTTCTTAGCTTTTGCTGTACATTATATTTGAATTTATATGGAATATAATCATAAATATACGTTTTTACGGTTTTATAAATTTGGGTTAGTTGCTTTAATATCATATATTCGGTTACTGCTTCAGAGCCCAGCACGGCTGTCACTCGCTCTCTATCGCGAGTGCGAGCGAGATGGACTGCGATCGACTTTACGCAGTCGCTAACGTAAAGTATGTAAACGTCAAGTGTCAACTCGTGATACGGCTACAGATCAAAGCCCACCCGAAATATATCTACTAAGCATACTTCATTGTATTTCTTAAGAGCTTTATTTGTTAGGCTTTGATATTCATATTATAATTTTACTATATTCATATTATAGAGTTATTGTAGATTCTTACAATACTATTATACCAATAACTGCATGCAGCAAAACATATTATAAATCGCAAGGCATAATATTGTTATAATGCATGACAGGGAAGGGAAATACGCATGATTTGAACGGTATGACCTCGACGATGCAGTCCATTCCATACCGGTCCCCACCATTATTATTCAATAAATCACTGATTTATAACTGTTCGTTTACGTTATGTAACGCATAACGGTTAAAGGCGTGCGCAGAAAAATAAGCGTGCTCAATTTTGACCCAGCCCAGTTAAAGAGTACGAGCATTAATATGATAAGCGTAATGGATATACTTTCTTTTTGCCTGAGTAATTAATATTGTACCGGTGAAATGACATTGATAGATGCGTGATAGCTTGTTTTGCAACTTTGAGTGAATATTATCGCTCCTGTTTATGTAAGACACTTTGGATACCATATATCTTACTGTGACAGCTGACATCGACATGCAAATTTATAACTAGTGTGGCTACCACCACCTTCGTGTAACTATTAGTGTTATATTAGAAATTAATCATTTTATTAAGTGAATCATACGCTTAGTAGAAATTCCCACCAGCAAACTGTCATCATTGACCAGCTGTTTGCATATTGGATTTCAGTACGATAGTTATACAACTTTAACCTATCAGAAGAATAAATCTGGAACTACTGCTACCACATAACCAAAATAACGTCCAAGTTTCAATGGTAGTGACACTGTAAAACTGCAGATCTATATTTGTAGAAATATAATTTTTATGTGAGCATTAACTTACGGTAATTCAGTCGGTAGGTTGTTTTAACTTACATGCCAGATAAGATTACTGAGTATAAGATGTTTTAGTTCTCAAAGGTTTTCAGGGAAGATCTTTTGCAGTTTGCAGACTTTGTAGCTATCAGATAATGGTGAGTTGGAGATGTACCGCTAGGAGGCGCAATGTTGAACCGATTCACCTCAATATGTTCAATGATGTGTAGTGTAGGTACCATTCTATAATCTTTATATGTACCATTTGTATACCGTATTCTTCTTTTACAAATAAATTGCTTATTTTTGCCATAATAGACAAGAAAGGCTGTTTACAGCTTTCTGCTGACGAAATTGGTGCTTTTACCCTATATCTTAGGGGTACACGAATAACATTAAACTTAGCATACTTATGTATTTGCCTTAATTAATTAATACCCACTGTTTCCTTATTTATGATCATATTTTTTCAAAAGCCTAATTGGTAATCGTTTCTGCTAAAATGAGATTCAGAATTCTGTGAATTTTATTTAAAGCCACGCATTGGCATAGTTGTTAGACTTCTTAGTGACCAAGGTAGCAGTTTTGTAGACTTAGCATTCTAAGCCGTTAAAGTATGACTAAAACAATGGAGTTAAGTGTAAAAACACTAGATCAGCATTCTGTAGTTTTTGCATGACGCATTGCTGAATGACAATATCTTTTTGAATATTTGCTGGTGCTAATGCTTTTCCAGGACAAAGTTATTTTTATATTGTCTTCGGTACCGCGATAGTTACTCATGAAATAAAACTATGAAAACTAATTATATCGCGTATATTGAAAGTTATTTTATTATTCAATTTACAATCAACACAGTTTTGTCACTGTTATAGATAGTCAAAAATATTACGAAAAAAATATATATTTTGCGCCAGTTTGCAGCTTCTACGTATAGGCCTTTATTAAAATCGCTTGAAAAAGAAATAAAAAAAGCTGTGCTAACACTAGGATTTTTTCTCCGTTGCAATATGGCAAAAACAATAACATTCATAACATAACTACAATAACAAAACCGCGAAAACAGTTGAAGTAAACGTCAGGCGATGAGTCAGATGGCGAGGCCCGCTGATAACAGCGTTTACCAATATGTCCTATAATTAGGTTACACTAATGCATTTAAGAATTCAGTAGAAACGTGCGACGCATAAACGCGCACGATGTAAAAGAAGTAATGACGTTATTTTAAGCTTATAGTTAAATTAATGTAACGAGAGTCAAGCTGGTTGTTGTTGCGATTACTGATGTTGAGCCCCAAGCAATTAAAATAAATAAACTTGAGCATAGCTAGTGATTCTTGTTAAAAATCTTGAGCATAGCTAGAGTGATGTTGTACGGGCCAAATGAGACAATTATTATTGTCTTTTGTCACTACGCTCATATTCTGATTCAAACCTGTTATACATAATTATTAATTTCCTGGAGACTCAATGCTCTCAGCAATAACTAATTTTATTCTCTGGTTTCATCAAATAATATTAAATAAATTATCTGAGAATGTATTTTAACTCAAGTATGTTTTTTTCATTTCATTTCATTTATTTAGCATATATAAGCATTACAGCGTTATACCAAAGCGCTTACATACTAGTCACATCAAATAACATTAAACATTTAATAAACATTATAAACACACACAATTAATTTAATAGCAATGTTAAATAGTAGTACCTAGTTTAGGTAGGTACGTAGTAATTTTTTTCCATGTTATCTTATGTTTCTAATTATTGCACTAAACTTATAAACAATGCGCTGTGATTCAATATATGAAATGAACCTTAACCTACTGTGAGCATTGCCTGCCTAGCTAGCTTAATATTGGTTAATATAAAGTTATTAACAAAAAAGTAAGAAAGAATAAATAGTACAAAGGTTAACATTCCTATGAGATCCCTCAGAGAAATATTCGGTGCGGATATCAGTTTTGTCATAAAAAATCGTATTGTATTTTATCGATAGTAAAAGTCGAAACCGGGTCACGCCTCTAGTCCGATAAATGTCAAGGACGCAGATTTTTCTTTTATATTTTTCAATAATTTTCATGTATTCGAGATCCATAATAAGATCTTGTTTTTATAATAAAAATCATATCAACTTAAAATAAAGTAATTTTAAATTTAAACAAAATCTTTGCACATAAAACATAGATAGTAATCACTAATTTTGAGTGTAGAACTGGCACTGCCATCTATCGCTACTTTTGACAACTCTTTAAAGTTACACAGCTAAGAGACTAGTGGTTTTAATTACTTAAGCTGTTCATAGATGGCGCGACTGGTATTAAAATACAAGTGAAAATTAAAATGACAATGAGCATGAGACGTTGATTTTGACTTGTTTTGACTTTTGGAAGAAAATACATGTGTCATTATATGTTAATTATTTCAATTTAAGACTAAATAAGAATAATAATAACTGTAATAATTAAGAAAAAGATGAATTAGCTACCTATACAAATGGAAATATTGTACAAAGGTATGGTTTAACTAGCTTTAGCCCGCAACTTAGTCTGTGTAGAATAAGTACTATCATATCCCACTTCCGCAGTAAATTCCTCCTCCCTTTTTACTCCCTTAAGAGGAAACGGGACGGCCGCTTCTCCATACAAATGTAGTCTCCATTTTCCTCGTCTGATATAATGGAAAATAGCTTTTGACTTTTTTCGTTAGTTTGACCAAAGATAGATAAAACTCCGTAATAGATGGATACCGTAATGGATGGGCGTTGACGGTTTCGTTTGTTATTTAACAATTTTAACGCATATCAGTGAAAGAACATGGGTCAAAATCATAAAAATAATTAATGCAAATAAAAAAAATCATTTATCTATATTTAAATACATTTAATCGTATTTTTATAAATCTCTTTATTTTCAGTTTTAAAGTGTGTCGACAGATGGCAGTGAATTTACTAGGGTTACAAAATTTACTATGACAGTATAAGTTACTCTATGGTTTGTATGAAAAGGCGATTTTGCGCGGGTCCTCCACTTTCGCCTTAAGAGATGATTTCCAGGATAGAGTACATTGTGCAACGAGGGGGTAAGAAAAATTTTGCAACCGAAGTCTATAGATTCACGACAGCCGCAGGAAAACACCGCTATACATATATAAAAAATACCCTTATCGTGTGATAAAACGATAATTTTATTACGTACCGCTTTACCAATTTTTCACAGGACTCAAACCCACTTACCACTCCCCAGGCATTATAAGTTTAGGTATAACTGCTTACATTATTCAGTCGACAGAGGGCGCCCCTAACTATCACTCAGTGTAATAGAATAGGGATTAGGAACGAGAGGGGGAGCTGCGTTTAGACACTGTTTAGTACTTGGGCAAGTAGCTAGCAGCTCTAGTTTAGGTGTACAGTATTTAGTCGACAGAGGGCGCTCCTAAAGATCACTCAGTGTAATAGATTAATTAGGAACAAGAGGGGGAGCTGCGCTTAAACACTGTTTAGTACTTGGGCAAGTAGCTAGCAGCTCAAGTTTAGGTGTACATCAGTATTTAATCGACTGACGGCGCCCCTAACGATCACTCAGTGTAATAGAATATTAATTAGGAACAAGAGGGGAAGCTGCGCTTAAACACTGTTTAGTACTTGGGCAAGTAGCTAGCAGCTCTAGTTTAGGTGTACACCAGTATTTAATCGACTGACGGCGCCCCTAACGATCACTCAGCGTGATAAAGTAGGGATTAGGAACTAGAGGGGGAGCTGCGTTGAGACACTATTTAGTACTGGAGCAAGTAGCTAGCAGCTGTAGTTATAAGTTTAAGTGTATTCAGACAGAGGGCGCCCCTACCGATCACTCAGCGTAATAGAATAGGGATTAGGAACGAGAGAGGGAACTGTGCTTAGACACTATTTAGTACTGGGGTAAGTAGCTAGCAGCTCTAGTTGTTAGTTTAGGTGTTCAGTCGACAGAGGGCGCCTGTAACGATTACTTAGTGTTATTACACTAATAGGGATAACGAACGATCTCGGAGGGAGGGCACTGGTGGGTTAAGTAGCTGTTTAGTACATGGGCAAGTAGCTGGAGGCTTTTTTTAATACCACATCGGTGGAAAACAAGCATACGGCCCCCCTGATGGTCAGCAGTCACCGTAGCCTAGGACGCCTGCAACTCCAGAGGTGTTCTATGTGCGTTGCCGTAGGTATGTCACTAAGTATGCACTGCTTATCAGAAACAGCTATGCCATACAAAAGTATACGCCAATTGTTCAAGCAAAGATAGATATAACTCCGTAATAGATGGATGGATACAGTCTAAGGAAAAAACGTGCCTCGAAAATCACAAAAATTTGAGTCTCGATCAGATGGCGCCACTAGCTTTGGCCTACTCTCGTATTATATCCTTTTTGGTTCAAGTAACCTAGCGAGTCCACTCACCCCACCAACGCTCCTCCAAATAACAGCGTTCCGTGTATCACTGCTTAACAAAAGCGTCATATACGCCAATGGCAAGTTAGTGTTCAAGTAAGCTAGCGAGTCCACTCGCCCACCCAACGCTCCTACAAATAACAGCGTTCCGTGTATCACTGGTTATCAGAGACAGTTTTGCCATACGAAAGCGTCATATACGCCAATGGCAAGTTAGTGTTCAAGTAAGCTAGCGAGTCCACTCGCCCACTCAACGCTCCTTTAAATAACTGCGTTCCGTGTATCACTGCTTATCAGAGCTTTGCCATACAAAAGTATACATACTCCAATGGCAAGTTAGTGTTCAATAAGTAACCTAGCGAGCCCACTCGCCCACCCAACTCTCCTACAAATAACAGCGTTCCGTGTATCACTGCTTATCAGAGACAGCTTTGCCATACGAAAGCGTCATATACGCCAATGGCAAGTTAGTGTTCAAGTCAAGTTAATGTTCAAGTAATATAGCGAGTCCACTCGCCCACCCAACGCTCCTTTAAATAACAGCGATCCGTGTATCACTGCTTATCAGAGACAGCTTTGCCATACGAAAGCGTCATATACGCCAATGGCAAGTTAGTGTTCAAGTAAGCTAGCAAGTCCACTAGCCTGCTCAACGCTCCTTCAAATAACTGCGTTCCGTGTATCACTGCTTATCAGAAACAGCTTTGCCATACAAAAGTATTCAACTATGAAAGGTACGCTTCGCCCTTTCGTATCTGGAGAAGCATTCTGACTTTGAAAATGTTATCTTGATTTGACATCGATTTGACCCAACATTATTATATCAAGAGAAAAATATAGGAATATGTATGGTTGTTAGGATGTTTTTAGGGTTCCGTACCCAAAGGATAAAAACGGGACCCTATTACTAAGACTCCGCTGTCCGTCTGTCTGTCACCAGGCTGTATCTCATGAACCGTGATAGCTAGACAGTTGAAATTTTCACAGATGATGTATTTCTGTTGCCGCTATAACAACAAATACTAAAAAAGTACGGAACCCTCGGTGCGCGAGTCCGACTCGCACGTGGCCGGTTTTTTCTTATCGCAAATACGGCTGAACGGTTTTCGATGAAATTTGAGACATATATTATGTATAGTTCATAATGCGCGTGCCGCAGGTTTTTACCTTGTATCTCCATTACTAAAAATATTCTTACTTATTTATTTATTTTATTTTAAAATTTAATTCAGGCAACAAGGCTCATATTACATATACCTTATAGACATATAGGTACATATAAATTTCATAAACTTATAAAACAATAATAATAAAATAGAAATATAAATAGGTAGGTAGGTATAGGGTGTATAATTTAATGTAAATAGTTAATTGTAATTTTAGTTTTAATTGTAATTTTGATCTTAATTTGATTTTTAATTGATTTTTAATGTATTTTTAACGTCCATAGGCTACGGTGACTGCTAACCATAAGGCGGGCTGTATGCTTGTTTGAAACCGATGTGGTATAAAAAAATTTTTAGTGTAATGTAATTTCAATTTAATTCATGTATTTTTCAGTTTAATTTGTAATTTTTATCTATGGGTTCTTGCCTGAAATAAACATATTGATTGAAATTTAAAAATTTTGCTCCGCAGCGGGGCTAATATGGACGGCTGTCTAACATTTGTCACCATACCTGTCACGCTCTAACATGTACGTAAGTGCGAAAGTGACGCACGATATGACATGTGACAAAAACGCGACCATAATACCCGTGCTGAACCCTCAGTTATATCTCAAGCTATTTTATGTTGCTATAGTATGCAGGTTAACGAAGCGTAGGTACTACGTAGGCGAACAACACGCGAACGCGAAGCGAAGCGATGCGGCGCGGTGTGAATCAATCCTTTGATTACCTATAGAAGTGTCCTACGTGGGCGATCTCGTTGCGACTCGCCGCGCCGCTTCGCTTCGCGTTCGCGAAATGTTCGTTTACGTAAGACGCAGTAAAACAATCGGAAATGAATAAAAATACCTAAAACTTTTTTTCTTCATATCCTGCTACCCTAAGGTTGTCTGGAAGAGATCGCTCACAGCGATAAGACCGCCTGTTGCTTCCTTTATTTACATTGTAAATCTGTTTTAAAAATTTTGTTTCTTTGTGGTGCAATAAAGAATATTTATTATTATTATTATTAATACCAGCCAAGTGCGAGTAGGACTCGCGCACCGGGGGTTCCGTACTTTTTAGTATTTGTTCTTATAGCGACAACAGAAATATATCATCTGTGAATATTTCAACTGTCTAGCTATCACGGTTCATGAGACAGACGGACAGACGGACAGCGCAGTCTTAGTAATAGGTTCCCGTTTTTACCCTTTGGGTACGGAACCCTAAAAACTAGACATGTTTTCAGGATTTTTTCTATCGAGCCAACTTTAACCTTTTATGGCTTTGGTTGGAAGCAAAGATAGATATAACTCCGTAATAGATGGATACAGTCTAAGGAAAAAACGTGCCTCGAAAATCACGAAAATTTGATTCTCGATCAGATGGCGCCACTAGTTTTGGCCTACACTCGTATAGAGGGCGTTGACTGTTTCGTTTGTTATTTATAATTTTAACGCATACCAGTGAAAGAACATGGGTCAAAATCATATAAAAATAATTAATGCAAATAAAAAAATCATTTATCCATATTTAAATACATTGTATCGTATTTTTATAAATATTTATTTTTAGTTTTAAAGTGTGTCGACAGATGGCAGTGAATTTACTGGAGTTACAAAATTTACTATGACAGTACCGCTCTAGTATAAGTTACTCTATGGTTGGAAGTAAAGGCTAGCTTCCGCGTGAATTTTTTCATGACATTAAATTTGCCCTTGATTAAAACGTGTAAAAATTCAATATAAAGCCTGCAATGTAAATGAATACCTGGTAAAACAAAATACGAAGGAAAAACGAGTAAGTTAAGTAAGTACATTGTTTTGTCTCTTCCGCGCATCAGTCGGGTAAAATTCCCTATACCGTCCCCTTACGCATTCCACGGGGAGGAGAAATTGTAGATGTTTAACCCATTTCGCGGTAATCACGACACGTTCTGCCCTATTCGAACTATAAAATACGTCAAATATTAGGTCTAGAAACGATATCGATTAGATGTGTCAGTGATGTGACGTTTCTTTACACAAAAACGTCATATGATCATTTATTTCTCCATAAGTACATACATACATACATACATATAATCACGCCTATTTCCCGGAGGGGTAGGCAGAGACCACGGATTTCCACTTGCTACGATCCTGACATACCTCTTACGCTTCCTTCACTTTCATAACATTCCTCATACACGCTCGCCGGTTTAGGGTGCTCTTGACCTGGCCTTTCTTCAGGATTTCCCCGATCTGATCAGAGAAAGTCCGCCGAGGTCTGCCCCTTCCAACTCCCGTTTCCACCTCTCCCTTATACACTCTCTTTGTTAGCCTTCTTTCACTCATTCTTTCAACTCATTTTCTCCATAAGTATTACATATTTTCATTACAAACGAATATAAAGATGACTACATATTAAGATCATCAAAAAAATATAGATACCGATTAATCTAATAAATATTATGTACCATAATCGTTTACAATTTCTAGTTAATAATTAAATATTTAGTTTAAATTACATATTTGAGGTGGGGTTATATTCATTATTTGTGGTATTTTCTATAAAAAGGGACCTTATTGTCGATGGCGCTTACGCCATTATAAACGATGCTCCGAAATAAAAATGCAATGCCGCGCGACGCTGTGCGGCGTAAGCGCCATCGACATTAAGGTCCCTTTTCATAGAAAATGCCCCATTTAGGTATTCTTTTACGCTGTACATTGTCTTATTGAGTAGCTATTTCTAATATTATTAGTTTCGGCTGTAATTTTAGTTTCGGCTTTAAGTTCTTTTGGCAACTTTGTACAATTTCTGAGCCATTACCTTGGGGGATTTTTTAGCAATGTTCAATCTACATTTTACTGGCCTCAGATTGTCTGGATACCTTGTGGTTATATTACAGGTATCAATGAAATATATAAGTATTCCAAATTTCTTTTAAATGTCTTATGATTGCCGTATATGCATAGTATAATGTCCTTTCTCCTACTTTTTACATACCCCTGTGACCAGTTATCTCCCTAGGGCGGCGATTATTTTAATGCTCCCCAAATTGCAGGGGTGACGTCACCGACAAGACGTTGTTAATGTTCATTTACTATTACCGGTGTTACGGATTTCCTTAACTTATTTATTATTTTTAGTTTAGAATTTTTAGTGCTTATAATTTTGGTAAAGCATTTGTATGGTATTTGTTTTTCGCTCCAGCCTCCTAGTTGTCGAAAATCTCCGAAATCATAACTATTATAAATCTTTACATTTACACTATACTTACGATAGGATTTCTCCACGTTTTGGGAAAACAATGCTACGGGCTACGGCGTAGCGCTACGAGCGTAGGTTAGCAGTAAAAGAAAAGAGTTCTGTTTCCCCAAGTTTTTATCGTCAAACCCTGACATATAAACGTCGTGACCAACCGGGAAAAAACAGCTAAATAAAAGTAACACACAATTTTTTTTTCATATCGGTCCAGTCTAAAATTTATCTATACATTTGCTAATTTTCCATTACGTTACCTCCACAAAGAAACCGGCCAAGTACGAGTCGGACTCGCGCACCGTGGGTTCCGTACTTTTTAGTATTTGTTGTTATAGCGGCAACAGAAATACAGGAAATACATCTGTGAAAATTTCAACTGTCTATAGCTATCACGGTTCATGAGATACAGCCTGGTGACAGACAGACAGACGAACAGCAGAGTCTTAATAATAGGGTCCCGTTTTTACCCTTTGGGTACGGTACCCTAAAAAGGGGAAATTACATTCGAAACACTTTTACACCTATTATTGTACAATAAATACTACTACTACTTCTAGGGTTCCGTACCCAAAGGGTAAAAACGGGTCCCTATTACTAAGACTCCGCTGTCCGTCTGTCCGTTAGTCTGTCTGTCACCAGGCTGTATCTCATGAACCGTGATAGCTAGACAGTTAAAATTTTCACAGATGATGTATTTCTGTTGCCGCTATAACAACAAATACCATAAAGTACGGTACCCTCGGTGGGCGAGTACGACTCGCACTTGTCCGGTTTTTGTTTAACTTTCAAAATCATATCGAACTAAAACCCAAACAATCACTAAAAGCTTCATACGCCATAATTATAAAGCTATAATAATAACGTATTATGGTACGCCTACAGCGGGCGGGGTCTGTCCCGGGTTGCCAGCGTGCCGGGTTTTAGTCCTTCATGAAGGACGGAATTGTGTAAACATGATGCAATGCAAATTATTATTTCTCCCCGGCCGGAAAGCGTCAACTTTCGCCCCGCTACGTTAAAGAAGTTGCCGCTTTAAGTCCCCGGCAAGCTCGGCCGAATATCACCTTCCCATACAAACGTAGTTCCGCTCTCATTTTAAAACTACGTGTTGGATTGTAATGAAACTTTGCACATACAATGACATGAGGTATATCTAGGTCTGAAATTAGTTTATATAGCTCCAGTTTATAAAACAAATGTAATAGAGCATAAACAAATTTAGTATGAAAAAATTTAATTCGCTGTATTTTTTTAGCTATGGTATCTGAATCTACATAAACTAATTACAGACATAGATATACCTTATACTATTGTAAGTACAAAGTTTTAAAATAAAAATTAAATAAAAAAAACTTTTTTTAAATGAGAGCGTAACTACGTTTGTATGGGAAGGTGATATTCGGCCAAGCTTGCCGGGGACTTGAAGCGGGGACCCTTAAGGCTCCATCGAAAAAATAGTATAATACATCTCGTCCAATAAAGTAAGAAATGTATCAGAACACATGTAAATATCGGCTGAGGCGAAGCCGAGTAAGCTCCGTACCTACGTTCGTATTAGAAAACGTAACAGGAAAATATGCGACTGGTTAGAAAACGTAACAGGAAAATAAGCTACCGGAAAATAAAGAAATTGGGAAAATATGCGACCGGTTAGAAAACGTAACAGGAAAATAAGCTACTGGAAAATAAAATTTATGGGAAAATATGCGAATGGTTAGAAATGCTTTCGGGAAAAGAAGCTATTGAGAAAAAATAAAATGGTAAAAATTGCGAATGGCAAAAATTGCGATCTGGAAAAAAACTATTTCCGGAAGAGAGAGTACACACTCCTTGTACGTATTGTACATCTACGCTATTGTCAAGTGTGATTGACTAGAGTAAAGGGGGGCCCACTGACTATCAGTCCGCCGGACGATATCGGCCTGTCAGTTGTTCGGAACTGTCAAATTTTTGTTCTAACTGACAGGCCGATATCGTCCGGCGGACTGATAGTCAGTGGGCTCCTTTATGACATGGTCATCGTTCAGGAAGTTCTTAGGTTTTTCGACATACTTACTACCCGATATAATTATATTTTTAACGTTTGCTAACTCTGGGCACGGATATTAAAGTGATGTCGCAAATTATTTTTTGGGTAAAAAATTATATCGATATCAGACTATTTGGCACTATGCGTTCCAGCAGGATTGGCGGGATCTTGCTCAGCACAGGGAGGATTGGAAAAGGTGGGGAGACCTTTTGCCCAGCAGTGGCACACACACATAGGCTAATTTAAAAAACTGACTATTACCATCGAGCACATGTATAAATAAATGTATATCGAAATTTTATATATCAATATAAAATCGGTAAAATCCTAAGAACGTGCTCCGAGTTAGCACACTTATGTGTGCACAGATTGCTTGAATGTGTTTTCACTTTTCATTTAAACTAGATTGTACTAAGACAATATTTAGGTATGTATAGGTATATTTAAAAAAAAAATCTCGACGACTACACGGATTAACTTTAGCTATAAATTTAGCACATATTTATTGGAGTAATAGCCCTATTATCCTAATATCCATTCATTAATCTACACGCGTATTAATTAATCTTCTAGCAAACCCCGATTTTTATAACGAGCGTGGGCGAAAACTTTCAACTTTCATTAAACGCCCACTTCAACGAAAAGGTCAAAGTACTATTTCCCTGAAAACGGGGAGAATTTTCTACGCGCCCCGTTTTTGGTGGGGAGGGAATCAGTACCCGGTCCGCCGCGGAGCGGCAAGCGCGTGTCGCGCAACGCAAATCCGCAAACCCACAAAGGTTAAATTTTGTTAATTGATTTAAAAACACCTTAAAAGTCTGGCTGTATGTGGGAGTCTTAAAAAAGCGAATGTCAAGCGTCAATTGTTTTTAAAATTTGAATTTCGAACGCTCTTCACGTGACGGATTGATTTTTCCGTAGCGGTTTTGGGGTCCAATGCGGCATAATGTTATGGTTTTTCGATTTTTCCGATAGCAGGGGATCAGAATTGCTGATGAAAGCGTTTACCAAGTGAAGTGTTAAGGGTCAGGGGGGTTTAGGGTGGTTTTTAATACCGAAATGTCACAATTGATACGTTATGACAAGCATTGCGGTGAAAATCGCAGTTTAGAGAGTAACAATTTGCAATTATTTTATAATCATCTAAAAATGTATGATACCTTCAACAAATGTTCACTGCTGCAAAAACAATCATGAAAGACTAAAAAAAAAACAATTTCGAAAAACAATTTACTACTACTCATTTTCCAATTTTCCTAATTTTCCAATTCGAAAAAAATGAAGATCAATTGTTATTTTTTCGATTTTCCTGAATGACTGAAAATGCTTCTCTAAATTTTGTACCAACAAATTGATATTATTGCATACGCTGCGCGCTGATACATTAGTACATTACTTATTATAATTAATAAATGTAAGTAAAAATTTAATTCTTGAAAGGATATGTACTCCGAAATGAGATGTCCAAATCCAATATGGCGGCAGTTCACTAAACGCGTTTCCCGCGCACTCATTTCCTGTTACGTTACGTTGGTAACAAAAAACAGTTGTACCTTTTTACTAGTATTTTTTTTAGAAAATACTCTAAATTTCCTACAGAGAGAACATGAATATTTTCATTTTGATGTTAGTGTTAAGACATAAATCAAATGTAAAAGAATTTAAAAGAATGTAGAAATAAGCTAAGTAAGGAAATCATAAGTATTTTTAAGTTTGTATTTTAATTTTAATAGATCTTTATGTTTCAAAGCTTTTATGAGGCATGTTGCTTGAATTAAACGAATACAATACAATACAATACAATACAATAAGTTACTACATAGATGTGTACGAGTCTCACAAGAGTTACAGAATTCCTTTGAGACTCGTACACTAAAATGATTTTAAACGGGTTACTCACGTATTATTAAGTCGAACAAATGCTAAAATACTCGCCCATAAACAATGTCAAAAACGGATCGAAGCATGTATACAGTGAACTATAAAGTCAAATATAAAAACCGAGTCAGACTCGCGCACGAAGGGTTTCGTACCTTACGCAAAAAACGGCAAAAAAAACACGTTGTATAGGAGCCCCACTTAAATATTTATTTTATTCTGTTTTTAGTATTTGTTGTTATAGCGGCAACAGAAATACATCATCTGTGAAAATTTCAAGTGTCTAGCTATCACGGTTCATGAGATACAGCCTGGTGACAGACAGACAGCCGGACAGACGGACAGTGGAGTCTTAGTAATAGGGTCCCGTTTTTACCCTTTGGGTACGGAACCCTAACAACTATATAGGTACCTATAAAGTCTCGTATGCGGACGTTAGGACTTAGGTCCTTGGTTAGGTTTGAACATTTTTGACTCATGCTTTATGCCTTCGTTAGGATAATCTGTTTTTTTCCTCTGAATTATAAACTGAAATAGATGACAGCTATTTCAGTTTGTAGTATAAATAAATAAATATTTGATAATTAATTTGATTTGTTCCCTACTAGGTCAGCTAATGAATGCTCAAAAAAAGTTGTAGAGGGAAATGCTTGGAACATAATTTTTGACTCTGTAACTTTGTTTGGAGTATTTAGTTAAGAGGTGGACATATCAAAAGTCCCCGGCCGTAGCCCTCGAGCCGGGGGAGAGGTTAGTTTTATTTAGGCAAGGTTTTCGATATCTTGAAAGGTTATTTAGAGCTCTCAATTTAATCCTGATATCTCCGTTTTCGTATAAATCGGGGGTGCTAAATCCATTGATGGTACCTATCACATTGACGCCATTCCGAAGTAAAACAAAATAAAATAAAAACTTTTTTTTAACTCCTTTTGACGCTTAAACCGCTGAACCGATTTCGTTAAAATTTGGTATAGAAATAGTTTGAAACCTGGGATAGGACATAGGGTAGTTTTTATAACCAAAACCATCTTTTGAGGGTATGAAAAGTTGGGTGGAAGTTTGTATTGGGAATCAATAATCGCTGAACCGATTTAGATGAAATTTGAGATGGTCTACATCTTTGATTTAGTTGAAAATTATACCAAACATGACTCCAAACCTAAACTTAAACAGTATTAACGTCTCGGGGCTCAAAATATTTGTATACCAAATTTTAATTAAATCGGTTCAGCGGTATAAGCGTGAAAAGGAGATTTAAAAAAAGGTATTTGTTTAAAGTTTATATGTTTTTACTTCGGAATGGTGTCAGTGTGATACCATAAATAAATTTGACACTCCCAATTTATACGAAAACGATAACAAACATGGCCTAGTAGCTTCACTGATGTAGAAGTCAAGATAAAATTGAGAGCCCAAAAAAAAAAACGTTCAAGAGAGGATATCCCGAAAACTATTCAAGATATCGAAAAATTGACGAAATTAAACTTGTAGCAAATTTAATCAGCTTTCAGTTTGTCTAAGTAGTCATGTCGCTAAGACCCGAAGTTTCCAAGATATGTGAAAAACCGAAAAATGGGACCTTCTTACCCCCTCTCGCCCCTAGGCTCACATGCTAGGGCCGGGGACTTTTGATATGTTCACCTCCTAACTAGTCCAAACAAAGTTACGGAGTCAAAAATTGTGTTTCAAGCATTTCCCTCTATACCTTTGCTTGGCCTATAGGTACTTGTTTTCCTTTGAATCTTTCTCAGAATAATTATTTGGTGTTTTATAAGAAAAACTGTTATTTTTATTTTGCATTTTAAGACTTCGCTAAGCTTCATAAAAAATGAGTTTAATCTTTTCTGAAATGTCAAAGTGAAAGTTCTCGAAAGTTAAAGTTATAATGAGGAACCGAGGTGTTTTTTGCTCGCACTCAAAGAACTTTCAGCTTTTGTATAATTATATAATATAAGTACTCGTATTATGCTGCTTTTATGAAAACTGGAGACCAATTTTGAGCCTCCAGTGCTTTTATATTAACACAATGACATACATAATATTTTAAAAAAATGTCTGGACGGTAAAAGCTACCGATTTCGAGAAATTTAAGAAAAACTGATCCGAAAAAAAAATCTACAAAAAAATCTAATCCTTCCAATTTGTGTCACAAACATCAATTCTAGGAATATTTAGAACTCAATATGATCTTAAGTTTTTGATCTACATGTAACTTTATGTAGTAAATAGTAATAGTCCGTGTTTCCTAGGTAAGGAGTTTTACCTATAAACACCGTACCTAGGAAAAACGGAACCCTTATAGGATCATTCGTGTGTCTGTCTGTCTGTATGTCCGTCTGTCGCAGCCAATTTTTTCCGAAACTACTGGACCAATTAAGTTGAAATTTACACATATGTAAATTTGTGACCCAAAGACGGACATGTAACGTAAACAAATTAATTTTAAACACGGGAGCCACTTTTGGGGGGGTTAATGAGAAAAATTAAAAAAAAAAATTTTCAAACTATATCGTGTTACATTTTATATAAAAGAGCTCATTGTGAGAATCTCAAATTTTTTTTTTGTAATTTTATAATAAATAGTTTTGAAGTTATTAAAGATATCCCCCCTATATCTCCGAAACTACTGGGTCTAAAATTTTGAAAAAATACACAAAATAGGTTTTACCTATAGATGTCAGAAAATCTATTAGAAATGTGCAGTCAAGCGTGAGTCGGACTTATTACTTAGTATTTGATCCGATTCCTACGGGTTTTCATTTCAGTCACGTTTCTCATAAAAAATACACTGTTAAAAATTGTGTGATGTACGGAACCCTTGGAACGCGAGTCCGACCCGCACTTGGCTGTTTTTTTTATTAATTAAATAGTTTGTATTTTATATGCATGATGAATTTTTATGTAATTGCTTGATCAGTGTTTATTGTTCATAACTATCTCTTTTAAGTTTTTATTTTCAAAACGTTTTCCTTTAAATATAAAAAAGACAATATGTTCTATTTCCCGTTTAACCTCCTAAGTCTTGATGCCCTTTTGAAAAGGACAAATCAAATCTAATTTTGAACTAAAATTAAAAGAAATGTTCCAACATTAAATAATTTTACGGTTTAGACTCACTTGTTTTATTTTAGTCACTCGCGCGACATGTTACTGGAGTACGCAATACACGGTCGTCGTGAACGCTGCTCGCACTATTAGTGCTTGAGAAAGGAGACCTAGGCTCTCCGAAACATGTCGCGCGAGTGACTAAAACAAGTGAGTCTAAACCGTAAAATGATTTAATGTTAGTATGTCTCACAATAGTTTAAATTCGAAAGGTTCCAAATTCAAAAATGCAAAAATGACTGGGTCTGTAGGATAAACAGGGTTGTTTTCAATAACAAGTACGCTTCGGCCTACGCTTCTTACTACCCATTTGACGGTCAAGGGTCACAGCGTAGGCTGCATGTACTAAATAGTACACAAGAGCAACTATAATAAGGTCATCAATGTCCGTAAATAGACAGTTGGTCTTTGCTTCCTATTATCTGTTAGCATGTTAAGTACAATGGGGCTGGCATAATCATGTAATTGGTTTAAGGCCCTAAGTAATAAATAAATAAAAAAAAACTGTTAGCATGTTCTTCAAAATTCGACAAAGCTATGAACATTTATGTAGGAGTATATTTCGCTTGCGTGTTGCGTGGGTATGTACAGTCGCCATCAGATATATCGGAGCGTCCGAGGTGCTCGCAAATATCTGAACACGTCTCTATTGTCAAGGCGTTAAGTGCGTGTTCAGATATTTTTGAGCACCTCGGCCGCTCCGATATATCTGATGGCGACTGTATATATTGCGATTTGAGTTCAGTCTGACATTCAAATGGAGATTCGTATCGTATGTGAAAACGTGATATGAATGATAGAATAATCTGAAAAACGCATGACGGAAATAAATTTAGATATTTGTGCATACTCGTATGTGTTTATAAAGAAATGTTCCCTTTTTCGGTTTCATAAAGTTTCTATAGTTGGTCAAGCAAATCTTGTCAGTAGAAAAAAAGCGGCAAATTTAAAAAATGTAAGCGCGAAGGGTTATCGTTTTATAGAAATTTTGAATTTCACGCCTTTTTCTACTGACAAGATTTGCTTGACCAACTATATTTATTAAGTAAATTAAAAAAAAATATAGCCAGCCTGTCGATATGGTGCCACATTTTTTTTTATAAAATCATGAATTATGTTCATTTACAATTTATAAAAATATAACCGGCTCTTTTTTTTCAGCAATAACAAAAGCTAAAAGCAAGACTGACGGGTCGACAATAAATAGATTATAAGCAAAACAATGAAGTTATTTACAAGATGCAAGCAAGTAAAAGGCATCATATCAGAATATTGCATAATCGCAACGTGAAAGTCAGTGCAACGCCGACACTGGCCAGCGACGCACGCGTCGAAAAATTAAAAAATAAAGTGTCGATCGGAAATTAAAAAGTGAAATTGTGCTAGGAAAAGGTGCGAAAACGCGGGAAAGTGAAGGAGTTTGCTGTACATCGTTATATTTTGTCTGTGCCGCCCGCCGACCAATGGCGGGGCGTGGACCGCCCCCGCGGGGGGTATGTCTGGTTCTTCTCGCCCTGTATGCTGGTAAGTAATATTGCTATTTGTACTCGATTTTTCAGGACATTGTAGATATTGGCTACAAAATATTATGAAAAATAGCTTTCAAAAAAAAAACTTGGTTTCAATTTTCGTCTACAGTCTTACAATCTAATGTTCTTAAAAATCAAGTATTTTAGTTATACTGTGCGAAAAGAGAAGGGTCGTGGAATGTATTGGTTCCCTTGTGCCCAAAATTCTTCGAAACATCCTGAGAAATCATAAAAGACGGATAAAAAGTTAAAATTAACGAAAATACTTACTTGCACAGTAAGTAATCCATTTTCCGTATCTTATACACTTGTTTACAAAAACGATTTCTCGGAAGAACCTTATTAAAACCGGATTTTAGAGTTCAACGACCTTTTTATCTATATCAGTGGTTCTCAACATTTCGGTAACTATTTGACAAATATAATTTCTATTTTGCCAAGGCCCACCAACACATTAGAAGAATTATAACATTTAAAACTTTCGCTGTTTGAACACATATTAAATCACATTTAGAGACGGGTCTATTGCGAATTTATTTTGTTACCTTTATTTACCGACGTTTCGACACAGGTTTCACTGGTCGTGGTCGCGGCTAACTGACGTCCCAGCAAAATGTCAAAACAGAGATTTGTGTGACTACCCCACGAAAAGTGCATTTAAAGTTCGAGGTAGACATCACATTTTCAAACCACCCACTACACATAAAAGTTAATTATTGTCAATAGTCCGACACACAACACTCACAACATCCGCGCACACATCCGAAGATAGATCCCTTGGCTTTAACTTCTGGATCACTGGTCCCCAAGTTGCCGATAAGTTAAAACCATCTTCCCTATTTACCCCATACCCCAGAAATTTTAATAGGGAAGATGGTTTTAACTTATCGGCAACTTGGGGACCAGTGATCCAGAAGTTAAAGCCAAGGGATCTATCTTCGGATGTGTGCGCGGATGTTGTGAGTGTTGTGTGTCGGACTATTGACAATAATTAACTTTTATGTGTAGTGGGTGGTTTGGAAATGTGATGTCTACCTCGAACTTTAAATACACTTTTCGTGGGGTAGTCACACAAATCTCTGTTTTGACATTTTGCTGGGACGTCAGTTAGCCGCGACAACGACCAGTGAAACCTGTGTCGAAACGTCGGTAAATAAAGGTAACAAAATAAATTCGCGATAGACCCGTCTCTAAATGTGATTTAATACATTAGAAGAATTGTTTAATAGCAATATTTGATTCAGTAAAAGTTTGTTTTATTTATAGTCTACTTAGAGTACTCAGTCGGTTCATAAGTTCTGTCACAAGCGCTTTTACTGATAAATAAGTTATAAGATAAGGTATCTACCAACATTTCCCTTATTATTCACATATATGGTTTAAAGGCCTATTTGATGGTAAATTACTTACAATATAAGTTAACATAATTTACCATCTCACTTTTTCATAATTTTATATAATATTCGAAAAAAAGTTATAAAAAATAAGAAAAACCCCAAAAACACGCGCCCGGTTTAAGGTCTTTATTGTTTCTTTCTTCTGAAACTATCTCCATACCAAATTGTATCTTACATGTGAATACAGAGTTATTTTTTCGTAGTAGGGAAGTAAAGTCGGGGTGAAATAATATTCTTGAACTTTTTTATTGTGGTTTTCAATGTAGCAATAAATATTATAATAGGGTATTTGACTGTATTTAAAATAAATTATTTTAAAACATGCATGAAATAAAGCGCCAGAAGATTAATAGAGAAACGTAGACAGCAGTTATTTTTGGACACAATTTCTATTTTAAAATCCGTTTAAAACTATAAAGAGTAGGTAATTTGATTGTGACGTCACATGCTAGTGTTTCATATAAATTTTATAGTAGCAAAATCGTTTTGACAGTTCGAAAAAAGAAACTGATTTGACTAGTAGTCAAATACCCTATGTAGTTTCCACATTGAGTCCTAGAAACTATACTTTACCAGTATGGTTTCAAAACTATGCCTGTATGACATCATAGCAATATGGGTGTGTGTTACATATACCTACTTGAGGGCCCATAGGTTATACACAATGGTACCCACGTTGTGTAATGGTCTGACTATGATGCAAAATGCAAACTAAGGTGGTCAGATCTGCGTTCATGTATGTAATATGAAAGTTAGCCAATCTTGAATAAGCTCCAAATACAGGTCTATGGTCTTACCGTCACAATGTTTACGTTTACGTAATTTTCTTGACGACCTGTCCGGCCTAGTGGGCAGTGACCCTGCCTATGAAGCCGATGGTCCTGGATTCGAATCCCGGTAAGGGCATTTATTTGTGTGAGCACAGATATTTGTTTCTGAGTCATGGGCGTTTTCTATGTATTTAAGTATTTGTATATTATATATATCGTTGTCTGAGTACCCATAACACCAGCCTTCTTGAGCTTACCGTGGGACTTGGTCAATTTGTGTAAGAATGTCCCTATAATATTTATTTTATTTTCTTTGATGTGTAATTTCAATTTATTTAATCAATTCTAAATATAGTTTTATTCATAATCACACAGGTCAAAAATACAGAAATGCAATGTCAAAAATTATACAATTATTAATAAATACCAATACAATACACACACATACACACACACAATACAATACCTATAGTTATACAATTATTAATAAGAATTAATTATTATTTAAAGAATTTTTAGTTATTTAAAAAGCATCGATAAGTGATGTTTCCTCTTGTGATATCCTAGCAATAAAATGATGTTATATTTAATAGATATTTATACAAAATAGATATCTTAAGTTCGAATTCGTGGTGTTGCGTCAATAACGTCATCGCATAGGAAACCACAATTGTAGGTTGTTACGATCGAGCTGCTTAGATTTTGTCGGTACCTAATTCTATGGAATGTGGTGGGACCTGTACCCTTACTACGAGTCACTGATGACAGTGTCAACACTCACATACACATATACGCTAATAACGTCTACATAATTTACTTTTTATAAATTTCGCTTGCACTAAATACGTCAGTACTCGATAGAAAGTACGAGTAAGTTACGTACCACATTGTCAGTTGTCGATAAGGTAGATTTCAAATGAAAGCTTTATCGAAATATCACCTTGTTGGCAACCGACATTACCTACCGTTTTGGTTGAAATAGGCACACATATCTGTTTCATAGCTTTTTAGTGTTAAATAAATTGCCTCACGTACATACCAGACACTTTTCACAGGAAAGCTTCATACACAATAAAAGACAAAAGTCAGAACCAGGGATGATCTAATGCCAAACCTAACCAAATAGCAAGTAGGATTAATGGCAAAACTTAGCAAGGTGATCCAGTTATCTGAAGCTAATTTAACTTGCTCTGTAGAAGTAGGTCAGGTCAGATGCAAGGATTTCCACACTTCGTGATGTGTGTAACCTTAGTTCAAAACTGGAACTATTTATTGACTAGGTACCTACCTAGTACCTACATACATGAAGTCAGACGGCCAAGATTTCCATTATTGCGTCAATTAGATTTTCCCTAGGTCAGTCGGGACATGTGTGCTAACATCATGAGTTCCAATAAAAATTATGTTTTTGAATTATTCTATTATGAAAGTTAAAAATAAAATGTTGAATGTTGAATATGTACAAAGAGGATCTATCTTTGATATATGTACAATCCATAATATTATAAATGCGAAAGTGTGTCTGTCTGACAAAGATTTACCACAATTATGAATAAGGAGTGAACATTCCTGATGGGACTTCCGGTTCGAGCGCCATCTTGATAGTTAGCATCGTGATTAATTACTTTGTTTTTTGCTTATTAATATTGTTTAAAGTGTAATATCGATAGCTTATTATACAGTAAACTAATGTGGTAGTGTGCAGTGAATGGAGAATTAATTTTGAAGCGCGTTTAACCACCATCTTGGAGTCAACGGCCGGTAGTCCACGTGCTTCTTGTAAAGTCTAGCTATCGATTTACAAGAGCTAACAAATCACCGTACACTGTCTTGTACAACCGTACAATTTTTGTCGTTTGTAAACCTCTCAATACCTTGATACTGGCGAAATAGTCCCACTGGGCTGAAGCCATAATTTTAAAAGAAGAAGAAGAAGAAGAAGAACATTCCTGATAAAAAAAGCTTGAAACCCCCAAAACTTCTATGCATTTGACATTTTGAAAGACCTCCATCTACACTAGCGCCCCTAGCGGCGAAATAAACGCGTTATGACTTTAAGTGACGACGATGTGCATTAAAAGTGCATATATGAGTAGGTATTAATTAATGTTCACTTTCACAGTCTGGGATCAAACTCGCTGCCAACTTAGCTTGGTCCAACTTTATCACAAATCACGACTTATGTACGGATCTCACGGACATTGCACAAAAGAATTGATGGCATTGCACAAAAAATGGATTGTACAAAAGCCTTAGAATCACTATGTTAGTCGAAGGTCACTGAGCAGGATGTGGGATCCCATCAACTGCGTGCGTTTTATTTTAGGTACCTATAATAGGCAAAGGTGTTCGGTTGTTGTAAATGTAAACAATGTCTTGTTTCTGATATAATCAACATCTTTCGGCAAATATCTAAAAGATAGAGATTGGTTCTTGTAGCTTACTATATAATTGTAGAGATCAAGAGAAGTAACATAATAAATATATTATTTAATATGTCTGTGCGTCACGGAAGTTTTATTATTAAAATCAAGAGTAGTTTGCAGTTAAATAAATTTTTGCCAAACATATCATTTTTGGTACAAGCTTTTATCGCTGACTGTACTTTTTAACCACAGGCAACTAATGCTCATCGAGACAATTCTAAAAACCCCAAACACAATTACATAGGTTCCGATGTATCATCACCGAGTTCCTATGTGTCTATGGCTACCTCCTGTCCCCATCATCAGATCAGCTCGATGTCATCATAATATTACATTGTCACCTGATATACATTATGTGTGTGCAAATTTTCAGCTCAATCGGAAATCGGGAAGGGGTCATATTTAGCTTCCAAGATTTGACCTTCACTAACTAACAAACTAAGCGCCACTTGCACCATTCTACTAACCCGGTTAACCCAGTCTCAAATTGTACTGGTAACAGTAAATTGCTGGCAAGTTAAATAAAAGCTTGTAAAAACCGAGAAAAGCAAAGGAAGAGGCATAGCTAATTAATATAAATGGGGATATATGGGGTCCCTTTGTTTGACATAATTATTGAAAGTCATAATGTAATGATTGTCATATTATCATTAGTCATAATTCTGAAACCGTTAACTTTTCAGGATTTTCCTCGGTTTATCCTATAGATAGGTTAGGTTTGTTTTATGGCAATCCTGAAAAGTTACGCGTTACTGAGAAAAACCAAAATATGACTAACGAAAATGTGGACAAACAATACATTATGACTTATGACTTAAAACTATATGGGAAACAATAGAGACCCAATATATATATTTATACAAACGTAAAATTGTATGAAACTATTTTTTTACGGAAACTCAATATCAGAAGGGGAAAATAGAGACTAGAGAAGTTTGTATGGAGAACCCGTCCCCCACTATCCTCTTAAAATTGAGCAGCCATAGTTTATTGTTTAATTAGATTGTTGTTTGTCGAGATTGCGGTACAACGCTGCTTATTTCGTATTTCTAAATGTCCCTTACTTAACGAAACCTTGACAGTTTCCCGCGTACGACGAAATAAAGAGGCAAATATTTAAATGGATGATTCTCACGTACCTACTTACTTCTAATTAGAAACCAAACATCTCTGTTTGCTGGAATTGCTGGTATTGTCATAATGACAATGATGGGACCAAAAAGCTCGTAAACTGACTGGAAATTGAATGTGAAGCTAAACCTTGAGTGTAGGTTAATTAGGGTCAAAAACGTTTAAGAAAACCGGCGTGTCTTCTGTGTACCTGTACCTACATTTAATTTTTCTTAGACTTATCATACAATTTTAAAGAATTAGAAATGTTCTCTGATCTGTTGATGATTACATGAGGTGGCCATAGGAACTCTGTGATAAAACAATTAGGTACCATACCTATCTTTTTTTGGGTTAACAAAAAAACGTTTAAAGTTGCCAACTTATATTTATATTTATTATTATATTTATTTTATAAGTATTTATTTCACCACTAAGTCATCTCTGGAAAATATTGTACTTATTTTTTGAAAATGTTTGTAAGTTTAGTTTTAATTTAATTTATTATTGTTCACAACGACGGGACTTAATCGCGTAAAATAAGTTCTAAATTTAACTCCGACGTTTCGGGGACGGGCGTTGTCCCCGTGGTCTCGGAGAAGACTGGCTAAAGTTGACATCAACAAGCGCGCGAGTTTTGCGAACTACCGCATTTGGTCTTGGTAGTTTATAGTTAATTTTAATGTAATTTATTAATGTAATGTTTGTAAATATAGTTAGCCAGTTTAAACTCGATTTTATTACTTTTTATAGATGTAAACAAAATTTAGCCAATACGCGAAAACATTCGTTATTAATTTTCTTCTTAATTTCTGTCGAGTTTCAACTTTCAACTCATGATGTGATACTGATAATCAACAAGATACGACATTAATTAAATTACGTGTTACCATGGTTACGTTACCCTTCGTCGAGTTTGGCAGTTTGAGAGTTAGATGAAATTTCATACAGAAATATAAATATAAGATATAAATAGAAATATAAATAATATTGAGGAATATTTTTACGCTCCATTATTGAGGAATATTATTTGTTTACTTTTATATGTGAATTTTCTTTGCCATGGAACCCTCGGGCCCAAGTCTGACTCGCACTTGGCCAGTTTTGTAGCAAAACTGTAGCGCTTATTATATCGACCCTTTTTCAAGTCAATTTTGAAAGGGGGGCGTTGTACCATGGAATTCCGATGGCCGAGCTGAGTTTTCCTTTTCACGAAATATAACAATAGGTTTAAATTTGTTCTTTTAAAAGGACATTGGAACTTGCGACGGAAATATTTAACAATAGGTATTTAATAAAAGTACTGTTATTTTCGTTCAGATAAGCAAAACCGTCGTGCGCGAGCGAAACAGCGCTATGCTTGTCTATAGCGATGTCCCGCTCGATCTACGTAATTCCTGCAGCAATCACATCGGTGTGATAACCTCCTGAGACCCAGAAGCATTTGTTGAACACGAAGGATTACAGGATTAGCGTAATAGCAACACAGACTTTACCTACGTTACGTGTATAAATACTATAGGCATCATACAGAACGGCCACGCACCGCCCCGCCCTGATACGAATGCCCTCGCCCCGCGACAGCAGATTGACGACCTTTTGGCGAACGCGCAGTACTGTTTTTAACCAACTTACTCACACAATGACGCATGACGCGTGTATAGACGTGCCGTTTACACAAAGAAACGCAAATTATTTTTGACGTTTGGCGTGTCCGCCCTGTGCTATACTGCAGCTATAGGTATAAGTTAATAAATTAGTTTCCTACCAGGGTTTCAGTTTTTGCAGGTTTCAGAATAAAAATCATGTTTCGACCGGCCAAAAATTGACAAAACTTTCGGCGGCGCCGAAACTGTATTATCGGTAGAGTCCGTGCTAAACTTCGTTTTTTGGCTCCGGCAGGTTTTGGCATTAGAATTATGTTTTTTTGGTAATTTTTAGGGTTCCGTACCTCGAAAGGAAAAAACGGAACCCTTATAGGATCACTTTGTTGTCCGTCCGTCTGTCTGTCTAGACCCTTTTTCGCAGGAACGCGTGGAGGTATCAAGTTGGAATTTATATCAAATACTCAGGTCTACTGTCCCTTGGAGCTGTGAAAAAATCAAACTTCTAAGCCAACGCAATCAAAAGATACAACCGTTTATGCCGCAAATTTTCGACACTCGCAAGGGAATCAAAACCTACAAGGTACTTCCCGTGAACTCAGAATCTTGAAATTTGGTACAAAGCAACGTCTTATAGCTCAGATAAACGAAAAATTGCGAAAACCGTAAATTTTTAGTTACATCATATAATAAAAATATTTTTAATAATTTTAAACTTACTACCCCTTTCCTCATGAACGCGTAGAGGTATTAAATTGAAATTCATATTAAAAAATATGACTCGATTGTGTCGTGATGGGTGAACTTTTACTTATACATATACCTACAGGTTTGTACGGAACCCTCAGTGCGCGAGTCCGACTCGCACTTGGCCGGTTTTTTATCCTGCCTCTAGCAAAGTTAAAGTAGTAGAGCAGATCTGGATCCCTAAGTCCTTTATAAAGGAGAAATTCCAAAATTGGAGGATATTTTAACGTCATTCTAACTTAAAAATGAGAAGTGATATAAAATCATCGTTATTTCACCGCCGCCCTCGTTTAGTTGGTATTATGTTTGATCAGCACCCCAGGTGGGGACCCTTATCGCTTTGTATGCAATAGTCACAGATCACTTTCCAATGAGATGAAGCAAGCACTTGGACTGGACTCAAAGCGGCGCGTGGTGAGGCGAGTAGCAAATCAAGGCCGTTCATAGATTTAGTCATACTAGAGCGGTACTGTCATAGTAAATTTTGTAACCCCAGTAAATTCACTGCCATCTGTCGACACACTTTAAAACTAAAAATGAAGATTTATAAAAATACGATGAAATGCATTTAAATATGGATATTTTTTTTTATTTACATTAATTATTTTTATGATTACGACCCATGTTCTTTCACTGATATGCGTTAAAATTGTTAAATAACAAACGAAACCGTCAACGCCATCTATACGACAGTAGGCCAAAGTTAGTAGCGCCCTCTGAATGAGAATCAAATTTTCTTGATTTTCGAGGCACGTTTTTTCCTTAGACTGTATCCATCTATTACGGAGTTATATCTATCTTTGGTCAAGTGCAATGAATGAATGGCTTTGATTGGCCGCTCGCCGCGCCGCGCGCCGCTTGCGTCCAGTCCGCGACCTAAGACTTGCGATCACCACACATTGGTGCTCCACAATGGTTCCCACCATTACCGATTATTTTGAGTGCGTCCATGCTTACGGCGTAGAGACGTACATTTTTAACACCGCTGCATTAAAAGAGACAGATATTTTCATTGTCACGCTGTTACGTTGATAACTACGACTATCTCATTAGGGGTCGTGCGATTTCGGCTTTAGTCGCCCGTAAAATTTAAGGTTTAAGGTAAGGTAAAAGTATTTGGAAGAATATTCGATTCGGGTAGGATCTCCTTTTTGTTTTATCCGCTAATAATAATGCTGACTGATACTGTTTTAGATTCCTGAAACTGCATGCTGTTTTCTTTTGCATTTCTTTAACATTTCATTCTAGAGCTAAACATGGATTTACTTAAGTAGTTTATACAATTCTGTAGGACAAAATGTGGTACAGCTCGCGGTTAATATTTTTCAAGCGCATGCGTGAAAAGACGTTTCGGTCTTCGTAAACTCTCCATTAAAAAAAAAACATAAAAACAACATACATTTTTCAAATTGGTACAATCTCCGCCAAACTGTATAACAGTTTGTTGGCAAGATATAGGCTCCCTTTCTTTACATACTGTTATAATAAGTTATTACTCATCTAAGTATACAAATTGTTTAGGTACCTTCTAAAAGCGGTGTCTGTGAGTGGTAGTCTATGACAACAGTATACACATTATACGTATACTTTGTATCGTAGGGGATCCGGTATTGCAGTATGGGTAGATTTTTGAACAATCGTCCGTTTAGGATTTTTGAACCATTTTTAGGGTTCCGTACCTAAAGGGTAAAAATAAAAACGGGACCCTGTTACTAAGACTCCGCTGTCCGTCTGTCTGTCACCAGGCTAGCTGTATCTCATGAACCGTGGTAGCTAGACAGTTGAAATTTTCACAGATGATGTATTTCTGTTGCCGCTATAACAACAAATACTAAAAAGTACGGAACCCTCGGTGCGCTAGTCCGACTCGCACTTGGCCGGTTTTTTGCCATATTGCAAAGATATAACTGAACGGTGAGTCTAGGTCGATTTGTGTAAGATTTTTCCGTAATATTTATGTATTTTTAGTTTTAGTCAGTTATGGGTGTTCCTGTTAGAAGCCTAATAAACATGTAAGTAATTCGAGCAATATATAAAATAAACCTTAGAGACTCACTACATATAAATTTAAGGAAATTGACATAATGACAGTGCACTGTCAATACATTTATCACAAAAATGTACATTTTTATGAAATAAAGAAATTTGATTTTTTTTTATATATAAGAATATTCTGTATTGTACATAAAAATATTGTACAATTTTATTGGCGCTATTATAATATTGCAAGAAAGAAAAAGAATTGTAGTCCAACCTGTCAACCTATTCATCAAATAAAAAAAAATTAAACTAAACTAAGTTACACGTTACAGTAAAATATAACGAAAATCATGCGTAAAAAGCTTATAAATTAAATCGATAAATATTTTTTCCGCAACTAACCTAATTAATAGAGATCCCATTTTATTTCCCATTTTAGTTAAGTAACAAAAGTGAAATATAATACGATAACAATCATTAAACTACCCTCTTTCTCAAACTGCAATAATCGAGTAAAACAGTAGGGTGTCCAAGTGGCACTTAACGTAAGACGGATGGTCCCATATTCCGAATATTACGCTGTATAGCTTAAAGAATAATCGCCTACGCGACCACTCAATTTTTAGGGTTCCTTACCCAAAGGGTAAAAGCGGGACCCTATTACTAAGACTCCGCTGCCTCAAAACTTCAAAAATCGTTTATTCAAGTAGGCTTAATAATAAATTAATAAGCACTTTTGACATGTCATACAAAATATAAGCAAAGATAGACTCCGTAATAGATGGGTATACAGTCTAAGGAAAAACGTGCCTCGAAAATCAAGAAAATTTGATTCTCGTTCAGAGGGCGCTACTAGCTTTGGCCTACTGTCGTATAGATGGCGTTGACGGTTTCGTTTGTTATTTAACAATTTTAACGCATATCAGTGAAAGAACATGGGTCAAAATCATAAAAATAATTAATGCAAATAAAAAAAAACATTTATACATATTTAAATACATTTTATCGTATTTTTATAAATCTTCATTTTTAGTTTTAAAGTGTGTCGACAGATGGCAGTGAATATACTGGGGTTACAAAATTTACTATGACAGTACCGCTCTAGTATAAGTTACTCTATGATATAAGTAAATATTAAAATCATTAATAATAATAAAAAAGAATAATAATAAAAAACAATACAATTGGCAACAATTAACAACAAATTAAAAGATAATGTCAAACATAAAAGGAATAGGAGTCAGCAGAGTATAATAAAATATAAATATTAAAAGTGCAGTCGGGCCTGTCTGTCTGTCCGTTTGTCACCAGGCTGTACTCAAGAACCGTGGTAGCTGGACAGTTGAAATTTTCACAGATGATGTATTTCTGTTGCCGCTATAACAAGTTAACAACAAATACTAAAAACATAATAAAATAAATATTTAAGTAGGGCTCCCATACAACAAACGTGATTTTATTGCCGTTTTTTGCGTAATGGTACGGAACCCTTCGTGCGCGAGGCCGACTCGCACTTGGCCGGTTTTTTTACATTAATTAATATAAATTCTCATATACCTGTGTATAAAAATAAAATTTACACTAATAAGTATTATAAATGCAATGTAAATTGATATTGATATGATATGTCAGTGTCCAAGTGCCGCTTTAATTGAAAAAAAAAAATGTTGAATTAATGTCAGTTTTGATATTGATAAATCACATCCATAACAAATCCAAATCCTGTCATGACGCCCAACATTCCTAACATTCCTCAGCCGTGCACGGAATTCGCGCGCGGACAGTATATACACCTATGTCGGACAAATAAATAAATTTGTATTGGTATTTGTATCATGTTATCAAAATAGGAATAAGCCTCTTCAGCTTGGCTCTTTTAGAATGCAACGAGGACGAGCATGATTGGCATGTGACATAGGTGCGTTACGAGATCTACTTACTTAACACACTGATCACAGAATAAATAGGTAATAGTTGCTTTGATTTCACTTGATACTCGACACAGTACATAAATCACTAATCATGTCCCTGTTTTACGCATGACACATTCACTTTCTCACGTATTCGCTCACTTACACTACACTATGATCAGGATTAAGTGATGGAGAATCTTACCACACAAATCGACCGAGTCCCACAGTAAGCTCACATAAGGCTTGTGTTGTGGGTACTACTACTAGACGACAATATACATAATTATATAATAGATATGATATATAATAATATGTGGTATTTTCTATAAAAAGGGACCTTATTGTCGATGGCGCTTACGCCATTATAAACGATGCTCCGAAATAAATACAATGCCGCGCGACGCTGTGCGGCGTAAGCGCCATCGACAATAGGGTCCCTTTTTATAGAAAATGCCACATATATATATATATATATACCGGCACCTCTTGCTTCGTAGGAAGTTACTATAACACCAACTATTTACTAGGTTAGGCGTCCGTGCGTTCTCTCTTCACTTTTGCGTTCCCTCGCTAAGCAATGTCAGTAGCTACTAGCAAAGATTACTCTATGCTACTAGCTACGCTGGGGTGCATACGATTTGCGAAAACGGGGGACAACGGAAGAGGATTGATAAAGGATTTAAAGCTAAGAGGCGGGTTTGGGAGCTTTAGGATATGGGATGAGTGAATGAAATATTAATGAGTGTTTTAAAAGTGTATTTTATTTTTTTGTTTTTGTGGAGATTCTTATTTAATTTTGAGGGTATAAATCTCCAGTTTACTACCCTATTTTTTTTACTTAGAACATAGAGTAACTTATACTAGAGCGGTACTGTCATAGTAAATTTTGTAACCCCAGTAAATTCACTGCCATCTGTCGACACACTTTAAAACTAAAAATAAATATTTATAAAAATACGATAAAATGTATTTAAATATGGATAAATGATTTTTTTATTTGCATTAATTATTTTTATATGATTGACCCATGTTCTTTCACTGGTATGCGTTAAAATTATAAGTAACAAACGAAACAGTCAACGCCCTCTATACTAGTGTAGGCCAAAACTAGTGGCGCCATCTGATCGAAAATCAAATTTTCGTGATTTTCGAGGCACGTTTTTTCCTTAGACTGTATCCATCTATTACGGAGTTATATCTATCTTTGCTTAGAATCACAAGCTCTTTCGATCCTGATAGGATAAAAAGGTGACACACCATACATGTTTCATTCCTTCCATTCCGTTAGCGTCCTCGTACAAACTTTATGAAAAATGGACAATGATAATGATAAATGATAATGAAATTGAAAATGAAATGTAATTGAAAATCTTGGGACACTTTTTCTTCTTTTAGGATCGAAAGAGCCATCGATTGTGAGTGGAAATAACATATTTCCAAATTTAAAAAAAAGTTTAGTGTACAGCTTTCAATAAATGGCTTGGGTGCAGTGCAGTTAGCTAGTTATATGAAAATATACCTATAGGTAACTATTTGTAAATAATCTCTAAAAATGTAATGGGGTCCCTTCGTTTGACATAATTATTAAAAGTGATAATGTAATGATTTTCAGATTATCATTAGTCATAATTCTGAAACCGTTAACTTTTCAGGATTTTTGTAAGGTTACCTATAGATAGGTTAGGTTATGTTTGTTTTATAACAATCCTGAAAAGTTACATTACCTAAATAAATAAATTATGAGTAACCAAAATGCGGACAAACAATACATTATGACTTAAAACTTTATGGGAAACAATAGAGACCCAAATCTAATGCATCCACTGGCCTGCGATTTTGTTAACTGAACGTAAAATAAAAAGCTCTCATTTCAAAATGGCCGCCATAAAGTTTACTACTAACCCTTCACTGCTCCATCGTAAAACAGAAATGCCTTTTTATAACCCGATAGCGTATTCGGATTTGTAAAATTTTACCAACTGTAATCACTTTATTGTACACAATACAGGTACTTGTTTTTGACTTAATTGTCAATGTGTTTATGTGTAGGATCCCATATATTTAAGACATTTTCTATGAAAAGGTACCTTATTGTCGATGGCGCTTACGCCGCACAGCGTCGCGCGGTATTGTATTTATATCGGAGTATCGTTGATAATAGCGTAAGCGCCATCGACAATAAGGTCCCTTTTTATAGAAAATACCACATTTTAGCTTATTCCTACACAGAATCATGAGCACTATTTAGTATTAAGAGAAATAAAGCGTCGCGATATTTATTTATTTATATTTTGGAGTTCCAACAGCTATCAATACAAAGTAGCAACAATTCATAAGAGATGGAAAACAGGATCACACTTGTTACACAGCTACATATTATTACATTCAAGTTTTACTTAAATGAAAAGTGTCGACGCCCGGACACAGCAACAACAACATAAAGTTCATACAGTACGTAATAATTTTAAGTAGAATCCAGAAATGACAAAATTTGAGAAACATCTACAATCAGTAATACAATACAATATATATTCGTACTATTTTCGAGTAGAGTAGTAAAATCAATTAGTGGTCGTAATTCTGAGTATTATAGCCTAAAATATCTAGGAACGCCTAGCCTATTTACCTTGGAACACGTAAACTTACAACAATAAAAAAAGCGTAGGTACCTATATCATATACTAGGTATAAAATCACGCCGAAATATGGGGCATTTTCTATGAAAAGGGACCTTATTGTCGATGGCGCTTAAATTACGCCGCACAGCGTCGCGCGGCATTGTATTTATATCAGAGCATCGTTTATAATCGTAAGCGCCATTGACAATAAGGCCCCCTTTTTATAGAAAAAACCACATTATGTTGACTATTTCTTATCAGTATGATTAGTAACCACAGCCCGATACTTTAACAGTGTCAAAGTCATTAAAAACGTACAAGTACAATCCTATTTTCAGCATTCCCACCCTTTTCAGGAGTTGAATTTCAGAAAAATTTAAGTGGAGCTATACAAAATTTGAAGAATAAATGTCATTATTATGTTTCAAATTGCATGGCCCTATTACTATTACCTTTTACGTTTTAAGTAGGTAGTTAAACTGTGCGTTTTCATTGGCTATTTTTTTATGATTCAGTATAACTTTTCTTAGCTTTTCCTACCCCAGTTTTTCTGAATATCTCCGGTAAAATAGACGCTTCGTCAGTCTGAAAGGACGATTCAAATTCTCAGCTGGAAGTGTGACTCGTCAACACTCGAAAGTGCGCGTGTGAAATAAGACGCGGTAAGGTAACCCTTTGTGGCACTCGGAATGTGGAGATTGTGGAGGGTCGATAGAGACGTTGAGAAAGCGGTCCATTGATTTTGCGTCTTTATAGGGTAATGTTTGAAGTTAGGATTGGGTTAGTATTTTTTACTATATATATATATTGGTTTACTATATACAATGTAAATTATAACTCAAACAATGATATATGTAATAAAAGTTTACAAAATAAGTTAGGGAAAGTGTCATGCGCTGACGAAGAAATCTTTGAACGCGTTTTACCACAATTCTCGTTTTTCGTCTTGTTCCCGTTTATCACTAAGCGAGCGATATGTAGGTGAAGGAAATGATTTACGTTAAAAAAATGTGTAGGGTTGGCTTAGCCTTAGGGTCAGTTGCAACCAAAGAGGATATAATAGGATAGAGCGGTACTGTCATAGTAAATTTTGTAACCACAGTAAATTCACTGCCATCTATCGACACACTTTAAAACATAAAATGAAGATTTATAAAAATACGATAAAATGTATTTAAATATGAGTAATGATTTTTTTATTTGCATTAATTATTTTTATGATATTGACCCATGTTCTTTCACTGATATGCGTTAAAATTGTTAAATAACAAACGAAACCATTAACGCCCTCTATACGAGAGTAGGCCAGAGGTAGTGGCGCCATCTGATCGAGAATCAAATTTTCGTGATTTTCGAGGCACGTTTTTTCCTTAGACTGTATCCATCTATTAC